>NW_024070209.1:31142044-31158535 GCF_014754425.2 Oryx dammah
AAAATTGATAAAAATGTTTACTTATAGAGAATAGCAAGAAGTGGGGTGGAGGGGACACATAAAGGCTTTAATAGTGTTGGCTTCATAAGTGTTTTAAACACCTAAAGTAAAAACTAGGAAACAAATCTAAAAATTAAAAACTAAAGGAAAAAAGATTAATTGTAATAAAGCACACAGAGATACAACTTTTTAAAAGCAAATTTAGAATACATTATTTTCACTATATGGGGTTATTGGAAAATACTCTATGGACAAATAGCACTACAAAAAAACCTTGGATTTTAATTGGTCTAAGTGAGAGTGATCATATTATTATTATTTTGAAGCTGTGTTATATACTAATGAAAATAAGTAATTTTTCTGTTAAAAAAAATTCAGCTCAAGAGAAAAAAGCTACAATTGTAAAATCCAAGTGTTGAATGAAAGCACTATAGTATTACATTTGAAATGGAAATGTAAGTATGAACTCTTGATTTTTTTCCTCATCAATGCCTATTTCTTAATGATTCGTTAAAGTAATGACTACTTCCAATAGCAGTGAGCACATCTAATGCCCAGATCATGATCCTTAAATACCATAAGAAGCCAAAGTTCCTTGGAGTAATGAATGATTCCATATGTAAAAAATATACAAGATGACCTTCGAATATCTAATTGTAACAGAAAGCCAGAAAACTATCAAAGATAAATGGATTCTGTCAGAGGGATACAGGAACAAACATAGAGGAAATCTCTTGGCCAAATTTGAGACAATTTGCACATGAAAAAGAATAATGAATGCAATTGATTGTAAAAGATTGAATATATAAAAATCCATGTGTTCGTAATGTTACAAAAGGGGAGGGAGAAGACAAAATAGAAAACACAACAACCAAGGATACAATTGGAAGCACCTAGGAGATCAACCCCTTAATCAGAAAATTAACAAGGAAAGGTTTAAATATCGCATATATTTATTTATGCTGTCTTTCCTTTATAAATTGTATTAATGTTTCTTAGTAACCAAGTATCCTGAGCTAAAGAGGGACTCCAAATATGTGTATATACAAAGAATAAGAAGGCTATGTGTAGAAAGAATAGTAGAACTAGAAAACACCATTTTCAACCTCTCATGAAATCATTAGTCATTATTAATGGAAGAAAAACTATGAAGAAAATTGATAGTGAACTTTATAATGGTGAGATCAGTCTAGCACTACCTGAATCTTCTAATTAGTCTTAATATTACGGAAAGTGGGACAAACCGATACTGCTTCTGTCTTTATATGAGACAACATGGAGTACATAGCATCATTTTTGAAGATTTCTTGACATTGCCCACACCCTCCTCCCTTCAAAAACGTAAACTTGAATCTGATTAAGACTCACTCACTTATTTCTATTTACAGGAAATATAAGGAATAGGGAAATAATTAAACCACACCGAAAGAAAGTTAACAGAAAAATCTAAATCATTGACACTCGATAGGAGAACTGATTCTGCTTCTGTAAAAAGTTAACATGAAAGAAAAAAAGGAGGGAGGCATCAGCTTTTGGTTAAAAAGTCTTGAGAGACATGACACTCAAAAGTGAAGTGCGAGGATTGTTTTCATCCCAACTGGAACAATCCAACTCTGACAACAACTTAGAGACTAAGCAACAGCTATAAAAAAGATACTGTTTTCTTAAAAATGCTATAGAAATATGGGCATGAATTGCATATTGATGTCAAGAAATTACCATTTTTATGTTGACAATAGCATTATTTTTATGTAAGAAAGTAGCCTCATAGAAGCCTGTTGAAGAATGTATGGGGAAAATGTATGAAGCTTGGATTTTTCTTTAAATACTTTAGCATAGAACAAAAGAAAAAGACAAATGAAGCACATACAGCAAAATCTTCTTAACTGTTGAATCTGAGTTGCAGTTATATAGGGGTTAACTGCACTATTCTATTATTATATATATTTAAAAACGTTCATAGTAATTTAAGTTGCATAACTTTAGTACTTCCTGACCATGCATTTAATTAGTAATTAAATTCCTGGATTTGAAAAGCAAATGTGTTTATAGATATGTTTATCACCTGATGTGAAGAACTGGCTCATTGGAAAAGACCCTAATGCTGGAAAAGATTGAAGGCAGGAGGAGAACGGGACGACAGAGGATGAGATGGTTGGATGGCATTACTGACTCGACGATGGACATGAGTTTGAGCAAGCTCTGGGAGTTGGTGAAGGAAAGGGAAGCCTGGCATGCTGCAGTCCATGCCAGAGAGTCGGACATGACTGAGCGACTGAACTGAACTAAAATGGGTAGATATTGCATGTCATCTTTTTTCATTAGTTTTGAAATTTTTGCATATTGAGACATCTTCTAAACACATTAAAAAAATCACCTTTTAATGAAAATATATCACATGATAAATACCTAACCTTTCTCACACACATTTAATGTAAGTTTTGTTATTGTTCAGTCACTAAGTCATGTCCAGCTCTTTGCGACCCCATGGACTACAGCACTCCAGGCTTCCCTGTCTTTCATTATTTCCTCGAGTTTGCTCAGATTCATGTTCATTGATTCAGTGATGCTATCTAATTATCTCATTCCCTCTGCCAACCTTTTCTCCATTTGTCTTCTATCTTTCCCATCATCAGGGTCTTTATCAATGAGTCGACTTTTTGCATCAGGTGGCCAAAGTATCAGAGCTTCCGCTTTAGCATCAGTCTTTCCAGTGTTTATTTAGGGTTGATTTCTTTTGGATATGACTGGTTTGATCTCCTGTCAAGGGTCTTCTCCAGCACCACAATTCAAAAGCCTCAGTTCTTCGGCGCTCAGCCTTCTGTATCATCCAATTCTTCACATCCATACATGAATAATGGAAGAATCATAGTTTTGACTATAAGGACTGTGTTGACTGTAAGGACAAAGTGATGGCTCTGCTTTTTAATATGCTTTCTAGGTTTGTCACAGCTTTTCTTGCAAGGAGCAAGGGTCTTTTAATTTCATGGCTGCAGTCACCATCCTCAGTGATTTTGAGTCCAAGAAGAGAAAATCTGTTACTGTTTCCACTTTTCCTCCTTCTATTTGCCATAAAGTGGTGGGACCAGATGCCATGATCTTCATTTTTTGAGTGTTGAGTTTTAAAGCCAACTTTTTCAATCTCCTCTTTCACCCTCATCAAGAGGCTTTTTAGTTCCCCTTTGCTTTCTGTCATTAGAGTGGTTATCATCTGGATATCTCAGGTTGTTTGTATTTCTCCCAGCAATCTTGATTCCAGCCTGAGTCATCCAACCCAGCATTTTGCATGATGTACTCTGCATAGAAGTTAAATAAGCAGGGTGACAATATACAGCCTTGTCCTATATCTTTCCCAGTTTTGAACCATCAATTTTTCCACATAAGATTCTAACTGTTGCATCTTGACCCACATACAAGTTTCTCAGGAGAAAGTAAGTTATGATGGTCTGGTATTCCCAAGTGTTTAAGAATTTTCCACAGTTTTTTGATTCACAGAGTCAAAGGTTTTGCATAGTAAATGAAGCAAAAGTAGATGTTTTTCTGGAATTCTCTTGTTTTCTCTATTATCCAACAAATGTTGACAATTTGATACCTGGTTCCTCTGCCTTTTCTAAACCCAGCTTGTACATCTGAAAGTTCTCTGTTCATGTACTGCTGAAGCCTAGCTTGAAGGATTTTGAGGAAAACCTTACTAGGATGTGAAAAGAGTGCAATTGCACAGTAGTTTGAATGTTCTTTAGCACTGCCCTTCTTTAGAATTGGAATGAAAACTGACATTTTCCAGTCCTGTGGCTGTTGCTGAGTTTTCCAAATTTGCTGGTATTTTGAGTATAGCACTTTTACAGCATCATCTTTTAGGATTTTAAATAGCTCATTTGAAAAATGTAAGTTTATCTTTGCATAAAGTAGATTTTCTTAAGTTGGTTCCACCTCTACTAATAGTTTAACAGGTTATTTGCTCAATTTTATAACTGAATAATTCAGGATAAGACTGCATGTTTCTATATTCACATAAAGGTGTAGGATATTAAAGAAGAGTTGTCCCAGTACTGAAAATAATTGTTAAATATCAGAAGGCAGTGTTCCAGAGGTTAGTTTTCTAACCAAGTAAAGCTCATATCCAAAGATACTAATTGATATGATTGACTATCTATTTCTTTAAGATATTAATGTGAGATTTTAACAAGGAGACATTTAGTTATGAGGTAAAAAGTCATGAAGTGAGAGATTGTTTTTTACATTATGGAGAAACATTTGTAAGCAAATGTTTATTTTCTATTTTATTCTAATATATTTATTTTCTATTTTATTCTAATTCTGTATCCATTTATTCATTTGTTTGGCTGCACCAGGTCTTAGTTGCAGCCTGCAGGATCTTTAGTTGTGGCATGTGGAATGTAGGTGGTATATAGGATCTAGTTCCCTGACCAGGGATCAAACCCAGATTCCCCACATGGAAGTGCTGACTCTCTAGCCACTGGACCACCAGTGAAGCCCCTGTATCTATTTCTTATTGTTGATTGTAACACTTGAAATACTCTGTATATTTCTTAAGTTGTAGGCCAATTCAAAGAAGGCATTCAAGCAATGGATTTTCTGGCCTCTGCCCCAACAAATTGGCCATAAAATGAGGTTGATGACTGATAGTTTTTACTTAGTCCATTATTCTCAGCATTCAGTTCATGATGGGAGTATAATAGTTGAATATGCGTTCCTTTGAATTAAAGAATTTAGCAGGTTCGTTTAACATCATTGCTATAGAAAAAAGCATAACTATTCATATAAATGTTTTTTAAAAAAATTCATTGGATTGACATCAACTATTGAAAATATCAACAAAAAGTAAAAAAAAAAAAAAAAATTGATGGCTTATAGGAATTCAGCTGGGGAAGAAGATGGAGAAGAAAACATAATAAAGTTAGTACACTGAAGCTCAAATAACTTTTGTGGTTTTTTAATTTTATCTTTGGTTTGGTATATAGGTGTGCTTTTAAAATTTTATACAGTGCTTTCAGGAATGGTTTTAGTGCTTTAATATGGAAAGCCTGTGGCCTAAGATGAGACATCTACTAATGATAAAATAGTGGGTTAATTTCAAATGAACCTCATCTTGAGTGTGAGATAATATGTTTTGCTGCATGCAGAGGCAATTACAGGTTTAATAGATTTGGTGTTGGGCATCAATCTTCCTAAATCAATCATTGTAAATTATCTCACAAACATACTTGCAATTCAATGGCACAGTCTCAAGTGGAAAACTAGCAAAGTTCACCCAACAAAAGTGATGCACAGATTTATTTTGTTGTTGCTTGAGAAGGATTCTCAAAGAATTTTCAAAGTGCAGATATAATGATAAATACTCATTACAGTAAGCCTCCTGTGCCTCTCACAGGACATAATAGACTCAGTTAAGATTTGCTAGTATATGATTTTTTAAAAACCTGTTGGTCTTGGCCCCACTTATGGTATTATAGTATCTTCATTTCAGAATTCATTCAATGTAAGTTTTTGAAATATCATTGTATCCTGATAGGCAGAGTAATTTTATACCCCTCTGAAATACAAAATATTGTATTTCTATAGACTTCCATTCTAATGAATCTTGTATCTTTTACATGTTTGCATGATTTTTAAAGGTTACTTTCCATTTACAGTTATTGCACAATATTGGCTCTATTCCCCATGTTGTACCATATGTCCTTGAGCCTATGCTACACCCAATAGTTTGTCCCCCTCCCTTCCTCAACCTTGTATTGCCAATCCCTCTTCACCCTCCCCACTAGTAACCACTATTTCTTTCTGTGAGTCTGTTTCTTCTATATTATAGTTAATAGATTGTTGAATTTTTTAGATTCCACATATAAGCGATATCATACAGTATTTATCTTTGTCTGACTTATTTCACTTAGCATCATATTCTCCAGGTTCATCCATGTTGCTACAAATTGCAAAAATCTGTCTTTTCATGGCTGAATAGTATCCCATTGTGTATATATACCACAGCTTCTTCATCCATTCATGTGCTGATGGACACTTGTTTCCATGTCTTGGCAGCTGTAAATAATGCTGCTGTGAACATTGGTGTGTGTGTATCTTTTCATATTTGTGTTTTTGCTTTTTTCCCCTCTGGATATATATCCAAGAGTGGAATTGCTGGGTCATATGGTAGTTCAATTTTTAGTTTTTTGAGGAATCTCCACACTATTTTCCATAGTGGCTGCACTGTCTTATATTCTCAGCAACAGGGACAAAGTTTCCCTTTTCTTCATGTTGTCACTAATATGTTATTTATAGACTTTCTGATAATAGCTTATCTTACTGGTGGGAGGTAATACATCATCATGGTTTTGATTTGCATTTCCTTGATAATTAATGATGTTGAGCATCTTTTCATATGGCTGTTGGCCATCTGCATTTTCTTGTTGGAAAAATACCTGTTTGGGTCTTCCACTCTTTTAAAATTGAGTTGCTTGTTTTTTTGATGTTGTCATATGAATTGTTTATATATGTTGGATATTAACCCCTTAAGTGTTCTATCATTTGCAAATATTTTCTCCCATTCATTGGTTTGCCTTTTTGTCAGTAGTTTCCTTTGCTGTGCAAAAGCTTTTAAATTTGATTAGGTTCCACTTGTTTGTTTTTGTTTTATTTCCTTTATTTTAGGAAATGGATCCAAAAATATTCTTTTGATTTATGTTGAAGAGTGTTCTATGTTTTCCTCTAGAAGTTTTATAGTATACAGTCTTACATCTAGGTCTTTAATCCATTTTGAGTTTTTACCTGTATATGGTGATAGAGAATGTTCTACTTTTATTGTTTTACATGTAGCTGTCCCATTTTTCTGCATCACTTACTGAAAAGACTGTCTTTTCTCCATTGTATGTTCTTGTCTTCTTTGCTGCTGCTACTGCTAAGTTGCTTCAGTTGTGTCCGACTCTGTGCGACCCCATAGACGGCAGCCCACCAGGCTCCCCCGTCCCTGGGATTCTCCAGGCAAGAACACTGGAATGGGTTGCCATTTCCTTCTCCAATGCATGCAAGTGAAAAGTGAAAGTGAAATCACTCAGTCATGTCTGACCCTTAGCGACCCCATGGACTGCAGCCTACCAGGCTCCTGCATCCATGGGAATCTCCAGGCAAGATTACTGGAGTGGGTTGTCATTTATTGATGATAAGTGCTTGGGTTTATTTCTGAAATTTCTATCCTGTTCCACTGATTTATGTGTCTGTTTTTGTGCCAGTTCTAAACTATTTTGATGACTATAGCTTTGTAGTATAATCTCAAATCAGGATGCATGAGTCCTTCAGCTCTGTTCCTTTGTGATATTTTTTTTTTTTTTTTCCTATTTGGAATCTTTTGTGTTTACATAGAAATTATAAAATTATTGTTCTAGTTCTGTGAAAAATTCCATTGATATTTTGATAGTAATTTCATTGAATTTGACATTTGCCATGGGTAATATGGTCATTTTACTTAGTATGGTCATTAATCCTTCCAATCCAAGTATATGGTATTTCATTCTATCTGTTTATGTAGTCTTCAGTTTCTTTTATCAGTGTCTTGCAGTTTTCCAGTAATGAATATTTTAATGGGAGTTTAAGGATCTCTGATACATGGAAATGATAAGGATCTCTATGATACATGGAAATGATATAAGCACAACTCTTTAATTTATTGAAAATTCAAAAGGAAGAAAGCAGCTTTTTCTAAAAATGGAAAGATCTCCTTCCTGTCTCTCCACTTTGGGATTCTTTTTGCTTACTTGTCAGTGGTACCATTTTGATTTTGAAACAAAATTCCTAATCTAAGTAATTTCTGTTGTAAATAATCTTGTTACATAAGTAGAAATTTCTGACTAATGTTTCCAAATAGCAAGATAGGAGAAATCCTTTCACAATTGATACATAAATCATCACAAGGTACACTTAAAATATCTTACAATTTTATTCATTAGTTATATCTCAATAAAGCTGTAAGAAAAATATTTGAGTTTTTAAAAATATGAAAATTGAATATGAAAATATGAAAAGTTTTCCATCTGTTTACTGTATATATTGATAAATATGTATCAAATATATATATTTCTCTCCAATAGATATAGATAGTTATGCTGTTAGTCTAGCAAATGTTGGCTTTCAATTCCTTGTCTTTAGTACTTATAATTAAACAAAACTGGGCTGATTTCAGTAGAAGAGATTTTTCAGATACTGGAATGAGTAAGATTTGAATCCTATTACTACTACTAATTTCAACTACTTTTGGCTTGAAAGAAAAGGCTTGGTAAAAGAATGTATATTCAAAGATAATGAGTCTAGATATGCACATATATTGTTAGACTTGAAATTTCTATTTTCCTAATGTATAAATCTCAAAATGTAAAGAAAATAGGAAATATAGCCCTCCCTTGGTATGCTTATAATATAAATGCCAAAAGATAATTGCAATAATACGGTAATGAAAGACACCTTCTTTGATCAACATGCTGACATACTCTGGCTAAATTAGGCACTGTTCGTGTGGTTTCCATTTGGAGCTGGTTCCTCTGTAAGTCTTTAGTAGTAGTCTCTGGCTGAGATCATGTTCCTCCTACGTTTCAAATGGTCATCTAAAATGGCTACATGATGGACCAGCCTGATGACTTCTGGTATGAAAACTTCTTTCAACCTATTATAAGCTAATTTTAGCTAATAGGCTTTCATATCACTGCTTCTCTAAACTGCACTTTCCCTTCTTTGCCCACCTGCGGCCCTGAATCCAAATCCTCAAATATTTAAAAGCATTTTGAGCTGATTTGAAATTACTTTCATTTTACTTTGGTATAAAACTCATATGGACAACCTACCCTCCAAGTTTGGCTTCAGACACTATCATAATAATGTACAACACCGCTAAAAAAGAATTCCAATTTTTCTAACTGGCCTTCATAGGAAAATGAAGTGAGGTTTTCAGCCTACTAAATTATTCAGTGGTAGTATGCATTCTCTAGATTTATTACTCTTGGCTGATCTATGGTTTTAAACATAAAATAAATGTTAGAATCTGAACTAAAAATGCAGTAAATAGAACTGTCTTTATCAACTGTAGCTATAAAGAAAATTCCATTTTCATAATTCACTGACAATGACTATATATCATCAAATTTATTTTGATAAGTTTTAACAACTAAAGTGAGAGAAACAGATCTAACTAAAATAGCATTCAGTACTCTAACTTCAGGGTCATGGGAGGGCAAGTAATTACATATTTTTGGTTAATTGCTTCACACATATTCCTGTTTTTAACACTTCTGCAGTAAATTAGACAAGACTACTAAATGTGTTATAGAAGTTATGTCAAAGATCACATATTACTCCACTTGGTTTTTGCATTATTATAGCTTATAGGAAAAAGATAAGCAAGAGTAATATATGTAAAATCAGATGCAAAAACCAATTTTTTAATTTGTTCATTGCCCTCGCCCATTTTTGAAATTATTACTTCAGCAACTAAATTATGTTTTATATAATCCATCAGTTTCTCTGTCCTCTCCATACTTTCTATCACTGCATACTTTGACATGGTTGTCTTCTCTTGTGAGGCTTTCAATAGGCTTACTTAATAGTAGTGGTGATATGCAACAGTATTAATTTAAAAAACTGTAAAGACTATTTATTGAGCATTTAGTATGTATGAGGCATCATGCCGAAAGCTTTACCTGAATCACCTTTTGTAAAATCTTCACAACGTCCCTGTATAATTACAATTAACACCTTTCTACACGTGAAGAAGCAGACCTGGAACAATTAAATAACGTGGCAAATGTCCTAGGACTAGAAATTCATACACAGGC
Source organism: Oryx dammah (assembly GCF_014754425.2). Lineage (NCBI taxonomy): Eukaryota > Metazoa > Chordata > Mammalia > Artiodactyla > Bovidae > Oryx > Oryx dammah. The sequence continues at coordinate 31,151,875 of NW_024070209.1, forward strand.
ACCTGGCTCCAGGGGCACACATCTAGCGTTTAAAACATGTCAGGTGTTATCCCCTGCTCAGAAGTGTTTATCAGTTTCTCATCACACTTAGAAGAAAATCCAGGCCCTTGCCACATCCTACAAGACGGTTTTATTTTTTCTCTTAATTTCTTTTTAATTGAAGGATAATTGCTTTACAGTATGATGTTGGTTTCTACCAAACAGCATGAATCAGCCATAGGTTTACTCATGTCCCCTCCCACTTGAACATCTTTCCCAACTTTTTCCCCATCCCACCCCTCTAGATTGTTACCAAGCACAGGTTTGAGTTCTCTGAGTCATACAGCAAATTCCATTGGCTATAAGAGTTTTTATGATCTCAACCACTGTTTCTCCAGTCTCACACTTATGCATCTTTCTTCAGGTGCAATGGCTTCCTTGATTCTGCAAACTTGTGATGCACACTCTGACTTCAGGGCCTTCGAACTGCTGTTACTTCTTCTTGAGCCAGTTTGCCCTCGTGCATTTGCTTGACATTTCCTTACGTCATTCAAGTCTCTGTTCAAATGATATACAAAGTGAAATTCATTCAGTATCCCTTCTAAAGCAGTGCAGACTTGCTCAGTTGTGTCTGACTCTTTGAGACCCCATGGACTGTAGCCTGCCAGGCTCCTCTGTCCATGGGATTCTCCAAGCAAGAATAATGGAGTGGGTTGCCATTCCCTTTTCCAGGGGATCTTCCCAACCCAGGGATCAGTGCCAATCTCTTTCATCTCCTGCATTGTCAGATGGATTCTTTACCACTGAGCTACCTGGAAAGACCTCTAAAATACTACTTCACCCCTACTTTTTTTGCTTTATTATTTTTTTTATTTTTAGACTATCTGCCATTATGTTACATATTTATATATGTATTTTTTCCTTCCTCACCACAGTGGAAACTGCAAGAGAGCTGATACTTTGTTCACTGATGTATCCCTAATACCTGTGATGTGTATGACACATGGTGAGTTGTCCACTAACAGTTGTAGAAGAGAGGGAGAGAAAAAGAGGAGAAGCAAAGGAGGGAAGGAAAGAAATTAGAAATCACAGCAGAATACAAGTTCTAAAGCCTGACTCTCTGTTCCCAACAAATTTCTAACAAGATCAAACACACATAAAAAACAAAAACAAAAGCCCAAAAGCATGACTATTATAGCTTAGGTTAAGGAAAAAGAAACAACAATTTTTTTCTCAAAGCACATTATGATTAGATATCATAATGAACACATATATAACACCACATCTGGCTTAAAGGAAAAATACGAGATTTGTAGTTATTCAATTTTATAATTCTAAGCATTCCTGGGAATTGTTCACTTTATTCTGTTTTGAAATTGATTGCAATTCTACACGAGGGTTGTGTATATACTATGCTAGACATTTACTTGGAAGTCGTGATATTTAATCACTATCCAGATGTTTTAAAGGAATACCCCAGATGGTAGACATTGTGTCTGAAAGATCCAATGTGGGAAATTTTCAGAATTTTTATTAAGCTTAAACATCTATCGAATGCATAAAGCCAAATGAAAATGACTAATATTCCATTTTTCTTTTTCTACCTGCTCTTGCTGCTTTTTTTCTTTCTGTTGCCACCACCCTAAATTAGCCTTCTCAGATTTCCTGGGCATTATTGCAATGAATAATCTCTCACAACTGCTCCCATTATCATTCCTAATCAACTCTGGTTCCAAATGGAAGATCCACTGTCTTTGTTTATAAAACTTGCAGGCTCTTCATTGCTTACAAGATAAATTAAAAATTCTTTTAACTGGCTTTAAGTACTCTCATAATCTTATCTACCATCCTATTGAATGTTATCTTTCAGAATTACCCCCTACCCATAAAGAAGCAACAGTATTCATTGCTCCACATAATCTGAATGGGAAATAAATTCTAGCTGGCTTCAAGTATGTTGTTATAAAAAAAATGCTCACCCCCAAATCTAAAAAGGTCTGTTTCTCATTCAGGTCCAATGTCCCTCATGGATCAGCATGGCTGCACTCCACCATACTGTCACTATGGGGCCCAGGCTTCTAGCACCTTTTTAAACATTTCAGAGTGCAGGTCACATGGAATGTGCAGGTTACAGGGTCAAGCCCAATGGGAAAATGTATCCACTACCCCAGGGAGAGGCAGAGAATAATTTGAACAATAATACAGTCCAACATAAAGAAAAGTGCATTCTTTCTGTTTAAAAGGAATATATCAAATTATTAAAACAGTTACTCAAGAAAATATAAAATTCTCAGGCATCCTGAGAATTTATTTCTGAGGCCCAGCCCTTTTAACGCAAGAAACAGATTCTCATCTTCCTTGCTAGGTTCTTTAGTTCTCTGACTTTTTCTTCCTATCCTTACTCTGCAGCACCTAGAAATGCATTTCCACATAACAAACAATCCAAACATATTTCCAAACTGGAATGATTTTACCTTCCAGCTCATGGTAAGATACTGTATGTGAAAAGTGTATCTTGTTATTTTTTTTTCTCCTTTCTCCTTCCTGTCTTCCTTTCTCCCTTATTAATTTTCCCCTAAAGGAAAATAACTTCTAGAAATCAATAAGAAAGTGAAAATGATACTTTATAAATAAAAACAAATATGACCAATGAGTTCACTTAAATTTTAAAAGGACAATAAACTTAAAAATGCTCAGCTATGAGTGTTATTAAACACATTCAGAACAAATTGGCATAGTTTTCTACCTTTAAAAATCATCAAAAATTAAAAAAAAATTAAAAACCCATTGTTGGTGTTCAAATATTGGTAAATGTGACTAATTCGTATTTCATTTACTTTGACAATTTTCTCAGTTTCATTAATGTCCCTTTGTTCCTGAAATAAACTGAAGAGTGATTAGAACAATGCAGATTTCATTTTAAGTCCTACAGTATGCTGACAGTGAATCCACTGAGCTTATTGCTTCACCAGATATAAATAATGGTTAAGAGAAACAACAGTTCAGTTCAGTTCAGTCACTCAGTTATGTCTGACTCTTTGTGATGCCATGAATCGCAGCACACCAGGCCTCCCTGTCCATTACCAACTCCTGGAATTCACTCAAATTCACCTCCATCGAGTAGGTGATTCCATCCAGCCATCTCATCCTCTGTCGTCCCCTTCTCCTCCTGCCCCCAATCCCTCCCAGTATAAGAGTCTTTTCCACTGAGTCAACTCTTTGCATCAGGTGGCCAAAGTACTGGAGTTTCAGCTTTAGCATCATTCCTTCCAAAGAACACCCAGGGCTGATCTCCTTCAGAATGGACTGTTTGGATCTCCTTGCCGTCCAAGGGACTCTCAAGAGTCTTCTCAAGCATCAATTCTTCAGCACTCAGCTTTCTTCACAGTCCAACTCTCACATCCATAATGACCACAGGAAAAACCATAGCCTTGACTAGACGGACCTTAGTTGGCAAAGTAATGTGTCTGCTTTTGAATATGCTATCTAGGTTGGTCATAACTTTCTTTCCAAGGAGTAAGCGTCTTTTAATTTCATGGCTGCAGTCACCATCTACAGTGATTTTGGAGCCCCCCAAAATAAAGTCTGACACTGTTTCCATTGTTTCCCCATCTATTTCCCATGAAGTGATGGGATCAGATGCCATAATCTTCGTTTTCTGAATGTTGAGCTTTAAGTCAACTTTTTCACTCCACTTTCACTTTCATCAAGAGGCTTTTTAGTTCCTCTTCACTTTCTGCCATAAGGGTGGTGTCATCTGCATATCTGAAGTTATTGATATGTCTCCCGGCAATCTTGATTCCAGCTTGTGTTTCTTCCAGCCCAGCGTTTCTCATGATGTAATCTGCATAGAAGTTAAATAAGCAGGGTGACAATATATAGCCTTGAAGTACTCCTTTTCCTATTTGGAACCAGTCTGTTGTTCCATGTCCAGTTCGAACTATTGCTTCCTGACCTGCATACAGATTTCTCAAGAGACAGGTCAGGTGGTCTGGTATTCCCATCTCTTTCAAAATGTTCCACAGTTTATTGTAATCCACACAGTCAAAGGCTTTGGCATAGTCAAGAAAGCAGAAATAGATGTTTTTCTGGAACTCTCTTGCCCTTTTGATGATCCAGTGGATGTTGGCAGTTTGATCTCTGCTTCCTCTGCCTTTTCTAAAACCAGCTTGAACATCTGGAAGTTCATGGTTCATGTATTGCTGAAGCCTGGCTTGGAAAATTTTAAGCATTACTTTACAAGCGTGTGAGATAAGTGCAATTGTGCGGTAGTTTGAGCATTCTTTGGCATTGCCTTTCTTTGGGATTAGAATGAAAACTGACATTTTCCAGTCCTGTGGCCACTGCTGAGTTTTCCAAATTTGCTGGCATATTGAGTGCAGCACTTTCACAGCATCATCTTTCAGGATTTGAAATAGCTCAACTGGAATTCCATCACTTCCACTAGCTTTGTTCGTAGTGATGATTTCTAAGGCCCACTTGACTTCATATTCCAGGATGTCTGGCTCTAGGTTGGTGATCACACCATCGTGATTATCTGGGTCATGAAGATCTTTTTTGTAGAGTTCTTCTGTGTATTCTTGCCACCTCTTCTTAATATCTTTTGCGTCTGTTAGGTCCATACCATTTCTGTCCTTTATTGAGCCCATCTTTGCATGAACTGTTCCCTTGGTATCTCTAATTTTGTTGAAGAGATCTCTAGTCTTTCCCATTTTGTTGTTTTCCTCTATTTCTTTGCATTGATCACTGAGGAGGGCTTTCTTATCTCTTCTTGCTATTCTTTGGAACTCTGCATTCAGATGCTTATATCTTTCCTTTTCTCCTTTGCTTTTGCATTACAATTGGTGGGAGTACAGCCAAGCCAACTTACTTTTAAATGTGATTACCACTTGAAACCAGAGATTTCTGATGAATAAAGATAATTATGAATAATACTGCCCACCTTGCCTTGGTTTGGAGCATATGACAGTGGTCTGCATTGCCAGGAAAATAATGTTTCTGCCTGCATATATTCCAGTGTTTCACTCAGGAGCTTTGCCTACATGTGACTCACAAAATCACAAGAAGGGCTTTGCTACATCATGCTGACTTAATTCACTGCAAAGGCCGTCATTCTAAACAAAATCATCAGGAGTTGCATAGAATTAAATTTTAATCTGATGCTGGAACTGCAAAAGCAGTTCAAATACATATAGTATTTCTAAAGACCATGCTTTTGTGCACTCATAAATATCAAATGCTAACAGGCAGCATGATTCAGTTGGTGGAATTTCTCCCATAAATTATTTGATATATTTTTTGAAAGTGTATATTTTCTGACTATTATTATTTGTAAATAATTTTTATTTCTAAGTAGAGGTTTCTCCCTGCCATTAGGAAGTATTCACCTTGGAGAGGTAAATTAACTCTTTGATTTTTCCTATTCAGAACAGTGAAGTGAAATATTCACTACCTCCCCTTGTCTGCTTCTTCTGAATCTTGCTCTCAGTGTAACTCTTCCTTCTAAGAATCTAATATCCTCAAATGTCTCAATCCTCTACCATCCCCAGTAAGCAGGATTTCACTCTGGCAATGCTTCCCTATCTTTCCCAATCACTAGTACCATATCAAAATGTTACTATTCTCTCTCAGATTCTCCAGATAACCCTCATTAAAAAAATAAACAACTCATTTTATCCAGCAATGACGAAATTGTGAGTGAATGATTTAACCTATTATTTTTCTCCAGTAGCCTGTTATTGTGATAATTCTGTATAGCAAACTACTCTCTGAAACCCATTGTCTTATAACAATAAGCATTTATTTTTTTGACTCACAGATCTGAAGAACAGCTAAGGTACTCTTCTTCAGGGCCCAGGGACGGAGGAGCCCGGGGGGCTGCCATGTATGGGGTCACACAGAGTTTGAGATGACTGAAGTGATTTAGCAGCAGCAGCAGCAGCAGCAGCAGGGTTTGGCTCTAGGCTCTAGATGGGTTTAGATCTGCCTCGCTGAGCTCTTTCTGGGGCTCAGGCTGAAGGGACAGTGGTTTTCTGAAACATACATTTTTTTTTTTTAATGACAATCAGAGGAACACATGAGATCAAGCCAAATTGTGCACACATTTAAGACTTTTACTCACATAGTGTCCACAAGTATTTTTTAACAAAAGCAAGTTGCATGACCAAGTTTACTATGGATGGGGTAGTGAAATATACTCTATGCACTGAAGTATACTGCAAAATGAAGTATATGATGCTGAAGCTGAAACTCCAGTCCTTTGCCACCTCATGCGAAGAGTTGACTCATTGGAAAAGACTGTGATGATGGGAGGGATTGGGGGCAGGAGGAGGAGGGGACGACAGAGGATGAGATGGCTGGATGGCATCACTGACTCAATGGACGTGAGTCTGAGTGAACTCCGGGAGTTGGTGGTGGACAGGGAGGCCTGGCGTGCTGTGATTCATGGGGTCACAAAGAGTCAGACATGACTGAGCAACTGAACTGCACTGATACTGCAAAATCACATGGCAAAAAATAATGAAGAATTGAGAATCAGTATACCTTCCAAGGATATACATTTGCTCCTTAGTGTGAATTTCCTGTAAATAATACAGTAGCTTAAGTAAAAGTAGAATTTGCATTGGTATGCTGCTACTGCTAAGTCATTTCAGTCGTGTCCAACTCGGTGTGACCCCATAGA
>NW_024070209.1:31158935-31324485 GCF_014754425.2 Oryx dammah
GATTTATAGGAAGTCAGATTACTATCTCTGGCAGGAATCCAGGAAGCCAAACTATAGCCTCTATAACAGTTAACCCAAGTATCTCTGACTTGACAACTTCCTAAATATTTATCCCCACTTTGGACTGAGAGCCAAGAGGAGAAAGCCAAGTAATGTACCCTAACCAATCACATGGGTTGCCCAACTTCAAGGTGGTGTACGTACAGCTTCTCATTTCCAACAGCCTCCAATCAGGGCATACCTGAAGCATTCCATTTTACCATTTAAAGCTTTCCCATTCCTCTGCCTGCCTTTGAGTCTCTGCCAAAACACAAGTGATACTAACTTCCTGGCTGTAGCAAACTCTGAATAAAAAGCTTTTGCTTTTCTCATTTGGTTAATCTTCATTTATCTCCATATAACCAGAGCAATATCTATCATATCTAGTACAGTTGAATTTGTTTGTATCTAACATAACTAGTAAGACTGTAGTTAAAACTGCTTAAAGGCCAATAATCAGCTCTTTTCAGTGTTTAATTTTCTTAATATGGCCCCACAAATTCTTGGTATTTAGAGAAGTTTATAGATATATCTATAGAAAGTCCAAGTTAATGATAATTGTGGTAATAACAATAACAGAAATTACAAATCAATGATAAGAACAACAGTAGCAGCTATTCTATTAAATACTTGAAACTATCACACACATTACAAAAAAACATTACTTTAGATTTCTTTGTTGCATCCTCAGATTAACAAATTGAGCTGATTACTGGAAATCTCTCTATTTTGCCAGTGGGAAAGAAGACAGTGAGCCACTTGCTGATACCTACATTGTTTGGAAAAAACATACAAGCAAACATTAGATTTTCTGTTTAGATAAAAACGTCTTAAGATCATACATTCACTTTTCCTCAAGGGTTCAGTTTAACTGTGTGCATGATGTAAACATTCAATCAGTGCTGAAGAGAAGCAGACCCAAGATTCTGTTACCCACTTGCTTCTATGCCTCGTGAATCTACCAGAGATTATTGGTAGCATAAGCTCTGGCCTATCACATCTCCAAGTCCAAAGGTCTTCAGTCTCTCTATTAAGCAGCCATCAAATCTTGGCTGACTACTATGTATGCAAAAAGTTATGGCTAGGAAGTGATTTCCTGACAATCAAGTCTCATAAGTATTCTCTTAGCAATGAAATGTTAAAAATGACTTGTTTTTCAATTCTTCAGCAGGATGGCTATTGATATTGTAATGCCTATGTGCATATGAATTAGAAGGTACAGCCAATTTAAACCTTAAAGAGTTTGAGATCCACTGTAAAGTGACAGTGAAATGACTTAAACTTCATTGATAAACAGCAATGACACAAGGAATGTGTACTAAATTGCTTCACAGTTGTGACTCTTTGTGACCCCATGGACTGTAGCCCACCAGGCTCTTCTGTTAACGAAATTCTCCAGGCCAGGATACTGGAGTGGGTTGCCATTTCCTTCTCCAGGGGATCTTCCTGACCTAGGGATCGAACCTGTGTCTATTATGTCTCCTGCATTAGCAGGCGGGTTCTTTACCACTAGTGCCACCTGGGAAATTTAATGAGGAATGGATTCAAGAAAAATTTACTTAAAGATAAAAAATTTGTCATCTGCTGTCACCCTGTTTGTTTAACCTATATGCTGAACACATCATGTGAAATTCAGGACTGGATGAGTTACAAGCTGGAATCAAGATAGGTGGGAGAAACATCAGCAACCTCAAATATGTGGATGATACCACTCTAGTGGCAGAAAGTAAAGAGGAACTAAAGAGCCTCTTGATGAAGATGAAGGAGGAGACTGAAATAGCTGGTTTAAGACTAAATTAAAAAACAAAAACAAAAACAAAAATTAAGATCATGGCATCCAGCCCCATTACTGCATGCCGAATAGAAGGGGAAAAGGTGGAGGTAGTGACAGATTTCCTCTTCTTGGACTCTAAAATCACTGCAGACAGTGAGTGCAGCCATGAAATCAGAAGACAATTGCTCCTTGTCAGGAAAATGATGACAAACATAGTGTGTTGAAAGCAGAGACATTACTCTGCTGACAAAGGTCCTTATAGTCAAGGCTATGGTCCAGTTATGACCAACCTAGATAGCATATTCAAAATCAGAGACATTACTTTGCCAGCCAAGGTCCATCTAGTAAAGGCTATGGTTTTTCCAGTGGTCATGTATGGTTGTGAGAGATGGACTGTAAAGAAGGCAGAACACTGAAGAATTGATGCCTTTGAAATGTGGTGCTGGAGAAGACTCCTGACAGTCCTTTGGACAGCAAGGAGATCATACCAGTCAATCTTAAGAGAAATTAACCCTGAATACTCATTGGAAGGACTGATGCTAAAGCTGAAGCTCCAGTATTTTGGTCACCTGACAGGAACAGCCAACTCTTTGGAAAAGTCCTGGATACTGGGAAAAATTGAGGGCAGAAAGAGAAAAGGGTGTCAGAGGATGAGATGGCTGGATGGCATCACCAATGCAGTGAACATGAACTTGGGCAAACTCCAGGAGACAGAGAGGGACAGGGAGGACTGGTGTGCTGCAGTCCATGGGGTCACAAAGAGTCAGACATGACTGGGCGACTGAACGAAAACAACAAAAAGATTGCAAGGAGAAATTATGATTGGCAGTTATGAAAAATTAAGACAAGAAAGGGACCATTCCAACTGTGGGACATAGTATGGCCAAGGGCACCACAGTAGGTAAAATAGGCTTTAGAGGTACATGATCTACTGTCAGTCCAGTGGGAAAAAGAGAGGGCTTATGTAAGGAGATAGTGTCCCTCTTCTCTGTGTGCCTTCAGTTTATATGAAGAATGTCTGACCTTTAGTAGAAGATCAAAGTGTAACAGGAAGTAACACAACTACTTAGTTTGGAACCAAAACTTCCAAATGGCAGTTCTACAATTTACATTTTTAGGGGCTGAGTTATCAGGATTAAATGCCATTTTTTCTTCATATGTGGTGATGCCTGTTGGTGTGAAAACACAACATTTTAAAATAACACTTTGTACCATCCTTCACTGTTTTATAGGAAATATGCCTGCTGTCTACTCCATTTCTTTCTTGGTGTCTCACTGCCGTTATGCCTTAATAAATTATATTCTATTCCAAAGAATTATACTGACACCTTTTTTCTTTTCCCCCAGAATACCTAGTAAACCATGGGACTCCAGTCCTCTTTTTTGAAGATTCAAGAGTAAGTTCACACCCCGTATTATCATAACATGCGAGGATTTTTTCACCTCTCTGCCATTTACTGACACACTGAGCTTATCCCTTTATTAGTCTTTTTTGTCTTTTTTTTTTTTCCTACTTAGGCTATGACATTTCTCACATCAAGCACCTCTCTATCATTTTCTCCAGTTTTGTTATCTGGATTTTCTTTTTTCAGTCCCTGGTACTTATCTACCTCAGATATATGAACATCTGTGGGATATTTCCAAAGACCTGGCATTTGACTATGAAAGAGCTACTCTCAGGGAATGGAGACAGTACAGACCCTGTAGGACTAAAGCTTGACTTGGCCTCCTCCATTCATGCAGCCTGTGTGGCAGAATGGAGTCAGAGAGAATTTGGGGTCAGCTTGTCACATCCTGTAAAGAGTTTCACTGGACAGTTATTAACTAACGGCCATTTTTCACAAGGCCCTGTTTTTCACAGGTATTATGTGGCTTGTTGTTAGTTGCTAAGTCGTGTCCAATTCTTTTGTGACTCTGTGGACTGTAGCCCGCCAGGCTCCTCTGTCTGTGAGATTTCCCAGGCAAGAATATTAGAGTGAGTTGCCATTTCCTTCCCCAACTGTATGAGTACCGGGATGGCAAAGATTCTGTTCTTGCCATCAAAAACTTGTTATCTAACATATAAGATCAGATCCCAGTTATGTCAGAAAAGTAATGGGTGGTTGTAAGAAAAGTAAGAGATAAAGGGCAATGAAAGAGAAGAGGAAGATCCTTGCTTACTGGCCAAGGGCCAATCATGCTTTCTGAAAAAAAAAAAAAAAAAAAAAAGATGCAATAATTTACCTTCATCCTAAATGAGGCAGGAAGCACATTGCAATAAAACTGTACAGCTATGCACTTTAAGCTGTAGAGAATTGGTCAATATCATCTGTCACAATCAAACCCTCTCTTCTCCTTCCTAGAAATGGTTCTATTTAAGTCTTTGTACCTGATCCCAAGGAGCTCAAGCAAATGCACATCAGCAGTATAAAATGGCCTGTTTGATTGTTAATTTCAGTGTTCTAACTTTTGCCAACATTGCCTACAACTGTTGCATTCATTTGGATAACGGTAGAAAAATAGCCTAGGAAATAATTAAGTAATGGTGCCAAAATTTCCTTTCCACCACGGCATTCTAGTCTTTTCATTTCATCATAAATCTTAAATTTGCCTTAAGACTCTAACTCACTTTAATGAGCATGAAATGTGATTATAATTATGAAAGTAACTGGAAAAGAATGTATGTTATTCTAAAATATAAGTACTTAGGGACAGGGGAATCTATAACTTGGAAATGCAAAGATTCTTTGAGGATGTAAATTTCATCATCAAGCTGCTGATTATTGTTTCTTTTTTTCTTTTGTTAATTCTCTTTTATGTTACATGTCTATATTATGAAACAGTTTGCATTTTTCCAATTCAAATTTTCTAATACATGAGAAGTAATTAACCTTATAATAGACCTAATTCTAAATGCCCAAATGGTCCTTTTTCTCATTAGTTATTTTAATTGGTCTAACATGTACTGGGATCCTGACAATAAGCAGTCCAAATTTTAATTTAATAGACTGTAATCTGTTTGGAACTGAAAACTGTCTCAATCTGTTTGGAAGAGAAAACTGTCTCAATCTATAATAAAACACTGTAAATTTTTTTTCTTTTATAAATTTTTTAAATTTATTATTATTATTTTAGTTTACAATACTGGATTGGTTTTGCCATACATTGAAATGCATGTATGTTTATTGCTGAGTGACATATTACTGTGGTTCACCCATCCATGATCATTTTAAATAAAAAGTTACTGGTTTTTAAAATTTTCTGTTAAAAAGTAAAAAAAAAAGTTACTACCATTATTCCCTGTATTATAAAAATATCACCCAAAGTACATTTTTTTTTCTTTTTCCAGCTTTGTTGAGATATAATTGACATATAATACTGTATAAGTTTAATGTTTATAACATGCTTATATACTGCAAAATGATTTCCATCATAGCATTAGCTATTACCTGTCTCTTCACATGATTACCATTTGTTTGTGATAAGAACATTTGAGATCTGCTCTTTTAGCAGCTTTCAAGTATATAATACATATTGATAACTAGTCACCATGCTGAATATTAGATCCCCAGAATTTATTCCATCTTAAAACTTAGCTAATATTTCCCCTTTCCCCCAATCCTCCAGCCCCTTGTAATCACCATTCTAGTTTCTGTTGGGCTTTTTAATAAGATTCTACATATAAGTGATATCATGTATTTGTCTTTTTCTCTCTCTTATTTCAGTTAGCATAATGCCCTTAATGTCCATTCATGCTGTCACAAATAGCAGGAAAAACTTTTTCTCTTGGGTGAGTACTATACCATATATATAAAACATCTCTATCCATTCATGCACTTAGGCTGTTTCTGCATCTTGACTATTATGCACAATGCTGCAGTACATCTCTTTGAGTGCAGAAATCCCTTTGACATCTTTTGTATTTCCTTTGGACATGTACCTAAAAGTGGGATAGCTGATACATGTAGTTCTTTTATTAAATTTTTTAGGAACCTCCATATCGTTTTCCGTAATGGCTATAGCAACTTACATTCTTACCAGTAGCACACGAGAATTCCCTTTTCTCTTCTTTGTTACCAACACTTGTCTTCATCTCTTTGTTACAGGCGTTCCATAAAGTGTGAGATGATGTTTCACTGTAGTTTTGATTTTTATTTTCTGATGATTAGGAAAGTTGAGCACCTTTTCTCACACCTGTTGGACATTTGTATGTCTTTGGAAAAATGCCTATCAAGACACTCTGCTGCTGCTGCTGCTGCTAAGTCACTTCGGTCGTGTCCGACTCTGAGTGACCCCATAGACGGCAGGCCACCAGGCTCCCCCGTCCCTGGGATTCTCCAGGCAAGAACACTGGAGTGGGTTGCCATTGCCTTCTCCAATGCATGAAAGTGAAAAGCAAAGTCGCTCGTGTCTAGACAGACACTCTACCCATTTTTAATTAGATCGTTTGGTTTTATTATTATTGAGTTGTATTGAGTTCTTTCAATATTTTGGATATTAACCCCTTAACATATGGGTAATGGAAAATATTTTCTCCCAATCCATAGGTTGCCTTTTCATTTTGTCAGTGGTTTTATTTGCTGTGCAAAAGTGTCATAGTTTGATGCAGTTCAAGTTGTTTATTTTTACTTTTGTTACCTTTGCTTTTGGTTTCAAATAAAAAAAAAAATTATTGCTCAAAACTGAGGTTGAGGAGCTTATCTTCTCTATTTTCTTCTAGGAGTTTTATATTTTCAGGATGTACATTCAACTCTTGAGCTCATTTTGAGCTGATTTTGTGTACATTCCAAGATAGGAATCCAGTTCCATTCTTTGGCTTATGGCTTTCCAGTCTTCACAACACTTTTGGAAGAGATTATTCTTTCCCCATTTTACATTCTTGGCTCCTTTGTCATAAATTAATTGACCATATATGCATGAGTTTGTTTCTGGGTTCTAAATTTAACTTTGATTGATTATTGTCTAAGTATCATGTGCTGTACCACAGAGTTTCGTTCATACGTCAGTGCCTCTAATTTATTCAGCATTTCCTGCAAAGGTGGGAGTACATTTGGGATTTGCTCTTTATTCACATGAAATTACTATACTAGCAAGATAGAAGCATGGAAATAAATTTATTTCGACAGGGAGAAATTAATCTACTTATTGGTATACATTGCATAAAAAACTGTTTCCTATGAAAAAGTGATCCAGAGGGAGCTAAAAGGTATATTGAAAGCTAATTTTTCAAGTGTTCACATAAAATACCCTCACATATTAAAAAATCTCTATGATTACAAGGAGAAAAAATGTTTCTGGTACTTTGAATAAAATGAAAAGTAACAAGGATCTTAAGCTGTTAATATATGTGCTGTTCAAGAATTACTACATGGGCTATCAAAATTATGGTAATTTGCAATCCTGAGGTTTTGTTTCTTAAATGTATATTTTAAACAATAGCTAGGCACATTTTATAAACTGCATCAATGAGAAACCATCTGTACACTTTTATGTAAGCCACTTAGATTTTGTTGAATTTGTCAGCTACTGAGCTATGGTTTCTCAAATCTTTGCAAGGTGGCTCTTGAGATCTAAAGCCCTGTGGTTGTAGGTGACACTATACCCAGTGCCTGTTGCTGCTTTAATATGCATTGAAAGCAAATAAAAGCATAACACTGTGAAGAGGTTGTATCTACACATAGTTAAAATATCTCACAAATGTGGAGGATTTAGTCAGTCAATTAGCCAAAATGCTCCTGTGACTTATAAACCACAAACTTCTGGAGGGTTAGCATTACTTTTCACATTGACTTACAAATGGTATTTGGTAAAAGTCATCCCCCCTCCACCCCAACCCCACCATATGCTTGAGTGTCCTTGGCTGGTGCATTACTAGGAGTATTTGATTTGTTGTTATTTTAGTAACTCAGTCGTGTCTGACTCTGTGACCCCATGGACTGTAGCCCGCCAGGCCCCTCGGTCCCTGGGGTTTCCCGAGGCAGAAGTACTGGAGTGGCTTGCCATTTCCTCCTCCAGGGGCTCTTCCTGACCCAGGGACCGAGCCTGCATCTCCTGTGCTGGCAGGTGGGTTCTTTACCACTGAGTCAGCATGGAAGCACAGGAGCGCCTGCTAGCAGTTACCATTTTGTATGAAATTAGCCTAGGACACGTGGATTATCCTCTTTGGCTTGTACTTACATGTAACTGAACAAGGCAGCCATAGCCTGCTGTTCTAGCCTCAGCTGGCCTTTGAAATGCTTCTCTTCTGTCAGGGATACAGGCCAACAAAGAGTTTCCTGAAGCCTATACTCACGGTGCTGGGTTTCTCACCTGGCACTCAGCTCCACGTGAATTTTTCTTTTGCACGTGGCCAGGAACCTTAGTCCTGTCTAGGATGTCTAGCAAATCATTTCTAAGCTTTTAGTTTAGACAATATACCCAGAGTATCTTTAGTGAAAATTCACTGAGGTTTTTTTTTTTTTGGTGGGAGGGAGGCTATTACTTATCTTTTCCCTCTTTATTGTGTGTCATTATTTCTTATTGTTAATATTGTCCTTTGGAATGAATTGTTTCATCTAATATAAGTGGTAAATAGCACCAACACTAATAAGGAGTAACCTATACTGAACTTATGTAATATATGTATATGATTTCTTTTCTGAGCTATTTGAGATTACGGTGCAACTCCTAAGTACTTCAATGTGTGATTGTTAAGAACAAGGACAGGTTCTGTTATAACTACAGAAAAACTATCAAAATCAGGGAATGGACATGAATACAAGCTATTGTGTAATTGGCAAGCTTTGAATTTCACTTTTTCCCACAATGGCTTTTGTAGTCTGTGTTTCCTTACCCGGCCCTCCAAGTTTCTGTCTAGTATCCAATTCAGGATCACTTATTGCATTTAGTTGTTATGTCTATTTCATTCACATAATCTGGCACATTTTCTCAGTTTTTTTGCCTTTTATGGCTTTTTACATTTTTGAAGAGTAAAGGCCAATTATTTTATAGTATGTTTGGGTGTTTTATAGTATATCTGATATATTTATAGTATATCTGATATCTGATATATTTTATAGTATGTCTGATGTTTCTATGTAACCAATTTTAGGCTAATAAATTTTGCAGTCAGGAATAACAGAAGTGATGTTGTTTCCTTCTCAGTGCATAATTTCATGGGGTAGAGGGTGTCATTTTATCCCATAACTTATGATGTTAACCTGGATTACTTGCTTAAGGTAGTATCTGCCAGGTGACTTCACTGAAAAATTCCTATTTATTTTCTTTGTAATTAGTAAGTATTTTGTGGAAAGATACTTTGAATCTGATTTATAAAAGGCAGAGGAATCAGAGATCAAATTGCCAACATCTGTTGGATCTGTTATTCATTGACTATGCTACAGCCTTTGACCATGTGGATCACTGAAAACTGTGGAAAATTCTTAAAGAGTTGGTAATAGCAGACCACCTTACCTGCCTGCTGAGAAATCTGTATGCAGGTCAAGAAGCAACAGTTAGAACGGGACATGGAACAATGGACTGGTTCCAGATCAGGAAAGGAGTACATCAAAGCTGTATATTGTCACCCTGCTTATTTAACTTATATACAGAGCATATCATGCAAAATGCCAGGATCGATGAAGCACAAGCTGGAATCAAGATTGCATGGAGAAATATCAATAAACTCAGATACGCAGATGACACCACCCTTATGGCAGAAAGCAAAGAACTAAAGAGCCTCTTGATGAAAGTGAAAGTAGAGAGTGAAAAAGTTGGATTAAAGCTCAACATTCAGAAAACTAAGATCATGGCATCTATTCCCATCACTTCATGGCAAGTAGATGGGAAAACAATGGAAACAGTGACAGACTTCATTTTCTTGGGCTCCAAAATCACTGCAGATGGTGACTGCAGCAATGAAATTAAAAGACGCTTGCTCCTTGGAAGAAAAGCTATAACAAACCTAGACAGCATGTTAAAAAGCAGAGACATTACTTTGCCAACAAAAGTTTGCCTAGTCAAATCTATGGTTTTTCCAGTAGTCATGTATGGATGTAAGAGTTGGACCATAAAGAAAGCTGAACACCAAAGAACAGATGTTTTTGAACTGTGGTGTTGGAGAAGACTCTTGAGAGTCCCCTGGACTACACGGAAATGTAACCAGTCCATCCTAAAGGAAATCAGTCCTGAATATTCATTGGAAGGACTGATTCTGAAGCTGAAACTCCAATACTTTGGCCACCTGATGTGAAGAACTGACTCACTGGAAAAGACCCTGATGCTGGGTAAGATTGAAGGCAGTAGGAGAAGGGGACGACAGAGGATGAGATGGTTTGATGGCATCATGAACTTGATTGACATGAGTTTGAGAAACCTGCGGGAGTTGGTGATGGACAGGGAGGCCTGGGTGCAGTCCGTGGGGTTGCAAAGAGTTGGACACAACTGACCAACTGAACTGAACTGAACTTTGAATCTGTTTATATATGTTCTCCCCTCATCTAAATATTACTTAGTAGTTTTAGCATCCTTTGATGATTTTTGCCTGAATCATCAATTTTTACTATGCTGATGCCCACTGTGAATTTTTTCCTATATTTATCAATTGATGTTCTATTAAAAAAAAGCTGTTCTTACTCCATTTGTCTATTTATATAATTATATCAGTTTAGGTTCTTGAACTCCTTTTCATTCAGTGGGTTATATTTTATGTGAACATAGAAATGCACCACTCAAATCTCCTGTCACAGGAATGTATTCTGTGGACGTGGGCACCTCCACAACAACCCACATCAACAGCAACCTCCGGTTGCTACACGTTCAGATTCACTGCCGTGTTCAGATCAAAGCCGTGCTCTCCCAGGGCTCCTTCTGATCAGTTCCTGAGTATGGCACAGGTACTATAGTTTGGCCATTTATGCCCAGTGGTGGTGTTGTGTCGTCACTAAGTCATGTCCTACTCTTTAGTTCCCATGGATTGTCGCCTGCCAGACTCTTCTCCTTGGGATTTCCCAGGCAAGAATACTGAAGTGGGTTGCCATTTCCTCCTCCAGGGGATCTTCCTGACCCAGGGATGGAATCTGAAGTCTCCTGCATTGGCAGATGGATTCTTTACCACTGAGCCACCAGGGAAGCTCCAAAATAGGTTTAAATTAAGACATTATAAAATAAGTCATCTTATTCTGTTTTTCAGTAATATCTTATTATTCTTGACTTTTTGTTTTTCTGTATGAATTTTAGCTTGTCCAAATTCATTAAAATTCCCATCAGGATTTCTTTGGGTTTTTATTGAACATATAGAGTATTTTAATGAGAATTTCTGTGTCTATGATACTGAAATTATTAATGAACATAATATTTCTTTTTTATGTAAGTCAGTTCTAACCTGTGTCAATAAAGCTTTATAATTTTCTCCTTAAAAATCATGAGCATTTTTATTTCTACTTACTCTTATAACTTTTTATTTTTGATGCAGCTACCAGTGATATATGTTTTTAAAATTACATTTACTGTTATTGATGGTATATAGAAATACCATTTGTTTATTTATATTGACCTAATATACCTGGAGACTTCTCATTAATTCTAATCATTTGCCTGTACATTCTCTTGCAGTTATCTGTGTAGGCAATCATGATATCTGCAAATAATGGAATCTTTGTTTCTACTTTTTTTTAGACCACAGGCCTCTTATTGTATTGTTGTGTTCTTTTCTTTCACTTTCTTTGAATATGATGATAAGAACACCTAGCACATTATGAAGTAGAAGTAATAATTGCAAGTGTCTTTATCTAATGCTTGCTATTAAGAGGAATGCTGATTCTTCCAATGTTCATGTTATAATTAGGATTGGTAAATACCCTTTATTATGAAAAGAAAACTTTTATCAGTATTTTCCTAACTTCTTGTTTTCTTTTTATTTGTGAATTGGTGTTGAATTCTGTTCAGAGGTTTTGTTGGCAACTATTGAGATGATCATGTGTATCTTCTCCTTTAATCTATTTATATAGCAAATTACATTAATAGATATTTAAATCTAAATTCAACTTTTCATTTCCAGGATAAGATCCATAGAGTTTAAAATGTATTCTTATATATAAAAGTGAAAGTCATTCAGTCATGTCCAGCTGTTTGCAACCCCATGGGCTATACAGTCCATGGAATTTTCTAAGCAAGAATACTGGAGTGGGCAGCTGTTCCCTTCTCCAGGGTATCTTCCCATCCCAGGGATCGAAACCAAATCTTGCACGTTGCAGGTGGATTCTTTACCAGCTGAGCCACCAGGGAAGCCCATTCCTAGATATAGTAGCTAATATTTTGCTTAGCAGTTTTGCATAAATATTCATGAGTGATATTGGCATGTAATTTTCATTTTTAGTTAGTACTATTCTCTTCTGCTTTAGTTTTAAAGTCATATTAGTCTCAGAAATAATTAAGGAGGTCTCCTATTTCTATTTGCAGTGACCAAGACAGCCTTAGTTTGACTATAATTTAGAAAGATTTATTATTTATTGTTGGTCCCAAACCTCCCTTCTCTTAGAACAGTTATTTAGAAAGTTGCAACTATAAATTTTTTGCCCCTTTGAGATGTAAATCCTCTACAACTTAGGAATGTCTTTTCTAAGAACCCAAGAGCCATCTCTGAAATAAAATAAATAATAAGCATATATTGATACTACTTCCATTATCAATTTTTAACTTTTAAGTTAATCTACACAAACTTCCCAGTGTTATTTTCTCATATCACCTCTCCTATCCTCTCATACTTATATCAATTTCAGGGAAGTAAAATTTATTTAAGTTTTATGTGTTTAATTAGAATTTAATTAATTTCTTTATTAATAATGGCCAGACATCAAGTAAACCCTTTTTTGGGGGGGATCATGTCTTCTAGAGTCTCCCATCCTCTTGTTCCTATCTCGTTTGATTGGTTTTTAGGTCAACTGTACAGCTGACATCCTGGGTTATCTTCCTTTCCCCAGTGTTGTGCACTAGGGACCCTGTATATTAGATTCCTATATTTTTCTCTTCTTGGTTTATTCTTTTTATTTTTTCACTTTAATTTCTTGAACATCACTTCTAGGATGTGAGGGAGCTAAAATGTTAACCTCACAAATGAGAAAAAAATCTTTATTGTATCTTATACTTGGTTTACAGATTAATTAAATGTAAAATTCTGAGTAAGAAATAATTTTTAGTCAAGTTTTTGAAGGCTTTGTTCTATTACTTCTAGTTTCAGATGTGACCACTGATATTTCTGAAGGCACAGGAAACCTTAATTCTTTTCCTTTAAAATGTGTTTTCTACCTTTTAGAATATTTTAGTCTTTATGAGAATTTTAAAACTCAAGATGTTTCTCAGTGGGAATTATATTTGTGTTATTTATTTATATTCATGACACTACCCAGCAAAGGGCTTGCTGTTGGAAGCATGTATTTGCCAATGCCATGGTACTAGATTTTTAGAAAATAAAAACGGTTATTGCAAGGTTGACCAGCAAGAGCACAGGGAAAATGAAATGGCTCCGGTCTTTCTCCCTGATCAAAGGTTGGATCAAACTTTTGTGAGTTAGGGAAGGGTTGGTGTTGGAAACACTGGCAGGGAGATTTCAGTTGGAATTTGGCCATACTTTGGTTTTAGGTGTTGTTTGAGGTCAAAATTTTCTCCTCTGTGCTTGGCTTTGGTTATATGACTTATGGTTTTGTACTGTTGTCTCTGAAAGACCACTCAGTATTTTATTAGAAAGAGGATAAGGTCAGTTTTGAGCTGGTTCTGAGCTGGTTCTGTGGTTACAATGATTCTAGACCCTTAGAGAACCCTCTAAATCTAGAAACACAAACTCTTTGATTCTAATAAATATTTCAATTTATTAAGCTTATAATTTTCTCTATTCCTTCTCTTTTTCAGAAAATATTATTTTTCTCTATCCAATTGAATCTCTGTCTCAATCCAATCTCTATCTTATTCCTCTGTTAGAGGAATAAACCTCTAATTTTGATATTTCTCTCCCTCTTTTAGCTATTCATCTCTTCATATATTTGTTCTAATTTCTTGAAAATGTGCTCAACCTGTTAAATTGTTCCCATCATATATTCACATATGCTATTTCTTTTTCTCTACTTGTCCATTGTCCTGCTTTTGTTTCATGTATAAAATAACTTCTTATCTCTGATGATATAAACTGTACTTCTTTTTAAAAAATTTCCTGTCACCTTGCTTGTTTTTCCTCTGTCTTTATGCTAATGATTTCCTTAAATGGCCTATGATTCTTGCCTGCCCTTCATATCTAAGAATGAGATCAAAGCACTGAAACTTCGATTGGAAAATGTGTGCATAACAAGGATTTTGACCAGAGAAATTTAGCAAAGAGTGAGCCTAACATCAGATATGCAGATGACACCACCCTTATGGCAGAAAGCAAAGAAGAACCAAAGACCCTCTTGATGAAAGTGAAAGAGGAGAGTGAAAAAGTTGGCTTAAAACTCAACATTCAGAAAACTAAGATCATGGCATCTGGTCCCATCACTTCATGGCAAATAGATAGGGAAACAATGGAAACAGTGAGTGACTTTATATTTTTGGGCTCCAAAATCACTACAGATGGTGACTGCAGCCATGAAATTAAGACACTTTCTCCTTGGAAGAAAAGCTATGACCAACCTAGACAGCATATTAAAAAGCAGAAACATTACTTTGCCAACAAAGGCCCATCTAGTCAAAGCTATGGTCTTTCTAGTAGTCATGTATGGATGTGAGAGTTGGACTAAAGAAAGCTGAGTGCTGAAGATTTAATGCTTTTGAGCTGTGGTGTTGGAGAAGACTCTTGAGAGTCCCTTGGACTGCAAGGAGATCCAACTAGTCCATGCTAAAGGAAATCAACCCTGAATATTCATTGGAAGGACTGATTCTGAAGCTGAAACTCCAATACTTTGGCCACCTGATGCAAAAAACTGACTCATTTGAAAAGACCCTGATGCTGGGAAGATTGAGGGCAGGAGCAGAAGGGGACAACAGAGGATGAGATGGTTGGATGGCATCACCACTTGATGGGCAAGAGTTTGAGTAAGCTCCAGGAGTTGGTGATGGACAGGGAAGCCTGGTGTGCTACAGTCCATGGAGTCACAAAGAGTTGGACAGGACTGAGCGGCTGAACTGAACTGAGCCTTCAAGGGGCTCTGGAATATCATTGAGAGATCCAAAATGTCTGAACCTATAAGCAATATCTCTGTAGTAATTATATTTCTTGAGATAATAGTCCTCCAGTCTTTTGCTTTGATAGGGGACTGCTTACAGGCCTACCTGTAGATGAAAGAGACCTGGAGGTTATCTCACCACTCATTATAAATGACACAATTATTGTAAAAGAGTAGAAGTCAGTAGGGTATAATCATAAGCAATTTTGTGGGGCACATTTTGGGTGTCCCCTCACTTGGAACCTACCCTTACCTAGACAATAATGCTGATATGTCTTATTTTCTAGCAGTTACTTTTATGACCTCTAGCAAACTTTGCATTTCTGACCTACTGTGGGGTCCTCCTCTGGTCCTGATACTATTCCCCTTTGACTCACCATCTAACGACATGGATCTACTCTCTAATGCAGTTTGCTGTTTTGCTATTCAGAAACTGACATGGTTCTGGCACCAGTGTCTGCATCCTAAATAGTCCAGCTAAGGTAGTCGAGCATTCTTGAAGGAGTTTTCCTGGAGCTCCTTTCAGACTTCTTAAGGTAATTGTTAAGCAGGCCCCTTCCATTTCCCACAGGAGAAATACTGCAGAGAGAAAATTTCTCTGAAAATACAACTCCTTCTTGGCATTTCAAATCTCTCTTACATATCCTCAGGGTGAAAGTTGAGCTAAGGAGGACAAACTCGTTTTCTAATCACTTCCTTTCCAAGTCTTGCTTAGGTGGTCCAGCACCTGGCTATTAGATAGAGGACTTGCTCTAGGCATGCAAGGTCTCTGACAAAACTGAAATAGAATCTTATTTTAGGATCACGTTACCTTCTCCTTTACCTTTTAAATAAATTATTCATAACAGGAAGAAAACATTGCCTATGGCTTAGATTCTGGCCAGAGTCCTGTGTTTTTTCACATTATCCTGAGGTTTATTATTTTGGTTCTGTTTTTGTTATGTTTAAACTTGATCAGACTTTTAATACTTGTGTATCTCACCTGTGTTACTTCTTTTATGTCAGGTTTAGGGTAGAAAGAATCTCACTTTAGTTCTGTGTCATATGGAGACTTCCTGGAGCTCAGAATCTCCATGAGCTCAGTATGACAGATTTCCAGGGCTCATTTTTCTCTGATGCTCCATGATCTGGCCTCTCCAAATTACTGTCTGCAGAGAGCAAACTCTTTTTCTGACACAGTAGAAGAATTTCCATCTTGCTGTGTCTGTTTGGGAGGAAATGTAAAACAATGTCTCTTTAAACTGACCCTTAACTTTACTCAGAAAACTTAATTCAGATGCATCTGGTGCTGTCATGCTGGTGTTATCACACCAGTATCACCTTACGACTTCTGTCCTAAACTAACCATCCCAGACACAAATTTAACTCATTTACAAACAAGCTAGTTATTCAATCTCATGTTACAGATTTTATTCCCTTTAAAAATTTATCACAATAATATTGTCCAAGGTGGTGTTGAGTAGCCATTCATATTTTGAAGAAAAGTTAATACACATTAACTTTTCTACACTTTTGAGAAAAATATATTTCTCCTGATCATGACTTCATTCCCTTAAAGTATTGGTCAGTCCTTCACACACAGTTCATGCTACTTACATATTCTCAGTTGCCTAGAGTTGTTTGACTATATTTTAAACCTAATGTGTTTTAGAACCAGTCTGTTGTTTCATGTCGAGTTCTAACTGTTGCTTCTTGACCTGTACACAGATTTCTCAGGAGGCAGATAAGGTGGTCTGGTATTCCCATCTCTTTTAAGAATTTTCTATAGTTTGTTGTGATCCACACAGTCAAAGGCTTTGGTGTACTCAGTAAAGCAGAAGTAGATATTTCTCTGGAACTCTTGCTTTTTCAGTGATACAACAGATGTTGGCCATTTGATCTCTGGTTCCTCTGCCTTTATTAAATCCAGCTTGAACATCTGGAAGTTCATGGTTCACATATTGTTGAAGCCTGGCTTGGGGATTGAGCATTATTTTGCTAGCGTATGAGATGAATGCAATTGTGTGGTAGTTTGAGCATTTTTTGGCATTGCCTTTCTTTGGGGTTGGAATGAAAACTGACCTTTTCCAGTCCTGTGGTTACTGCTGAGTTTTCTAAATTTTCTGGCACATTGAGTGCAGCACTTTCACAGCATCATCTTTCAGGATTTGAAATAGCTCAACTGGAATTCCATCACCTCCACTAGCTTTGTTTGTAGTGCTGCTTCCTAAGGCCCACTTGACTTCACATCCAGGATGTTTGGCTCTAGGTAAATGAGTACACTATCCTGGTTATCTGGGTCATGAGTATCGTTTTTGTATAGTTCTTTGTGTATTGTTGCTACCTAGCTCTTCTTAATATCTTCTGCTTCTGTTAAGTCCATACCATTTCTTTTCTTTATTGTGCCCATTTTTGCATGAAATGTTCCCTTGTTATCTCTCTGTTTTCTTGAAGAGGTCTCTAGTCTTTCCCATTCTATTGTTTTCCTCTATTTCTTTGTATTGATCACTGAGGAAGGTTTTCTTATCTCCTGCTATTCTTTGGAACTCTGCATTTAAATGGGTATATCTTTCCTTTTCTCCTTTGCCTTTAGCTTCTCTTTTCTCAGCTATTTGTAGGGTTTCCTCAGACAAGCATTTTGTCTTTTTTCACTTCTTTTTCTTGGGGATGGTCTTGATCACTGCCTCCTGAACTATGTCACAAACCTGTGTCTATAATTCTTCAGGCACTCTATCAGATCTAATCCTTTGAAACTATTTGTCATTTCCACTGTATAATTGTAAGGGATTTGATTTATACAAATGGTCTAATGGTTTTCCCTACTTTCTTCAATTTAAGTCTGAATGTGTTCTGAGCCACAGTCAGCTCCCAGTCTTGTTTTTGTTAACTGTATCGAGCTTCTCCATCTTTGGCTGCAAAAATATAATCAATCTGATTTTGGTATTGACCATCTGGTGATGACCATGTAGAGAGTCTTCTCTTGTGTTTTTGGAAGAGGGTGTTTGCTATGACCAGTGTGTTCACTAGGGAAAACTCTGTTAGCCTTTGCCCTGCTTCACTTTACTCCAGGTATCTCTTGACCTCCTACTTTTGCATTTCAGTCCCCTATGATGAAAAGGACATCTTTCCTGGGTGTTAGTTCTAGAAGGTCTCATAGGTCTTCGTAGAAGCTTTCAACTTCAGCTTCTTCAGCATTACTGGTTGGGACACTGAGTTGCATCACTGTGATACTGAATTGTTTGCCTTGGAAATGAACAGAAATCATTCTATCATTTTTGAGATTGCATCCAAGTACTGCATTTCGGACTCTTTTGTTGACTGTGAGGGCTACTCCATTTCTTATAAGGGATTCTTGCCCACAGTAGTAGATATAATAGTCATCTGAATTAAATTCACTCATTCCAGTACATTTTAGTTAACTGATTCCTAAAATATCAATGTTCATGCCTGCCATTCCTATTTGATGCTTTTGAACTATGGTGTTGGAGAAGACTCTTAAGAGTCCCTTGGACTGCAAGGAGATCCAACCAGTACATTCTAAAGGAGATCAGTCCTGAATACTCATAGGAAGGACTGATTCTGAAGTTGAAACTCCAATACTTTGGCCACTTCATGCGAAGAGTTGACTCATTGGAAAAGACTCTGATGCAGGAGGAGAAGGGGACAACAGAGGAAAAGATGGCTGGATGACATCACCAACTCGATAGGTGTGAGTCTGAGTGAACTCTGGGAGTTGGTGATGGACAGGGAGGCCTGGCGTGCTGCGATTCATGGGGTCGCAAAGAGTCGGACACGACTGAGCGACTGAACTGAACTGAATTTACCTTAGTTCATGGACCTAACAGTCCTGGTTCCTGTGCAATATTGCTCTTTACAGCATTGGACTTTACTTCCATCACCAGTCACATCCACAACTGAGTGTTGTTTTTCCTTTGGCTCTGTCTCTTCATTCTTTCTGGGGTTATTTCTCCACTGATCTCCAGTAGCATATTGGGCATCTACTGACCTGGCGTGTTCATCTTTCAGTGTCCTATCTTTTTGCCTTTTTATACTGTTCATGGAATTTTCAAAGCAAGAATACTACAGTGTTTTGCTATTTCCTTCTCCAGTGGACCACGTTTAATCAGAACTCTCCACAATGACCCATCTATCTTGGGTGGCCCTACACAGCATGGCTCATAGTTTCATTGAGTTAAACAAGGCTGTGGTCCTTGTAGTCAGTTTGATTAGTTTTCTGTGATTATGGTTTTCATTCTTTCTGCCCTGTGATGGATAAGGATAAAATGCTTATGGAAGCTTCCTAATGGGAGAAACTGACTGAGGGTAAACTGAGTCTTGTCCTGATGGGTGGAGCTGTGCTCAGTAAATCTTTAATTCAATTTTCTGTCCATGGGAGGCTGTATTCCCTCTCTGTTATTTGACCTGAGGCCAAACTATGGTGGAGGTAATGAAGATAATGACCTCCTTTAAAAGGTTCAGTGCATGCAATGCCACACTCAGTGCCCCAGACCCTACAGCAGGCCACCGCTGACCCATGCCTCAGCCAGAGACTGCTAGACCTTCAGGGCAAGTCTTGGTCAGTCTCTTGTGGGGTCACTGCTCCTTTCTCCTGGGTCCTGGTGTGCACAAGGTTTTGTTTGTGTCCTCCAAGTGTCTGTTTCCCCAGTCCTTTGTAATTTCTGCCAGCTCTGTGGTGGGGTTAATGGTGACCTCCTCCAAGAGGGCTTATGGCACACCCAGGTCTGCTGTACCCAGAGCCCCTGCCCTTGAAGCAGGCCACTTTTGACCCGTACCTCTGCAGGAGACACTCAAACACTCAAAGGCAGGTCTGGCTCAGTCTCTGTGGGGCCTCCTTGGTGCATACAGGTTTTGTTTGAGCCCTCTGAGCATCTCTGACAGGTATGGGGTTTGATCTTAAATCCAGTTTTGCCCCTCCTACTGTCTTGCATGTTTGGATGTGAGAGTTGGACTGTGAAGAAGGCTGAGTGCCAAAGAATTGATGCTTTTGAACTGTGGTGTTGGAGAAGACTCTTGAGAGTCCCTTGGACTGCAAGGAGATCCAACCAGTCCATTCTGAAGGAGATCAGTCCTGGGATTTCTTTGGAAGGAATGATGCTAAATCTAAAACTCTAGTACTTTGGCCACCTCATGCGAAGGGTTGACTTATTGGAAAAGACTCTGATGCTGGGAGGGATTGGGGGCAGGAGAAGGGGACAACAGAGGATGAGATGACTGGATGGCATCACTGAATCAATGGACGTGAATCTGAGTGAACTCCGGGAGTTGGTGCTGGACAGGGAGGCCTGGTGTGCTGCGATTCATGGGGTCGCAAAGAGTTGGACACGACTGAGCAACTGAACTGAACTGTCTTGCTGGGGCTTCTCCTTTGCCTTTGGACATGGGCTATCTCTATTTTTTGGTGGGATCCAACATTCTCCTGTTGAAGGTTGTTCAGCAGCGAGTTGTAATTTTGGAGTTCTCACAGGAGAAGATGAGCACACATCCTTCTACTCTGCCATCTTGACTCTACTGATTCCAACAGAAGCTGGAATCAAGATTGCCAGGAGAAATATCAGTAAACTCGGATATGCAGATGACACCACCCTTATGGCAGAAAGCAAAGAAGAACTAAAGAGCCTCTTCATGAAAGTGAGAGAAGAGAGTGAAAAAGTTGGCTTCAAACTTTACATTCAGAAAACTAAGATCATGGCATCTGGTCCCATCATTTCATGGCAAATAGATGGGAAAACAATAGAAACAGTAACAGACTTCATTTTCTTGGGCTCCAAAATCACTGCAGATGGGGACTGCAGCCATGAAATTAAAAGATGTTTGCTCTTTGGAAGAAAAGCTATGACCAACCTAGATAGCATGTTAAAAAGAGGAGATGTTACTTTGCCAACAAAGGTCCATCTAGTCAAAGCTATGGTTTTCCAGTAGTCCTTTATGGATGTGAAATTTGCACCATAAAGAAAGCTGAACACCAAAGAACTGATGTTTTTGAACTGTGGTGTTGGAGAAGACTCTTGAGAGTCCCTTGGACTGCAAGGAGATCAAACCAGTCCATCCTAAAGGAAATCAGTCCTGAATACTCATTGGAAGGACTGATTCTGAAGCTGAAACTCCAATACTTTGGCCACCTAATGCGAAGAACTGACTCATTGCAAAAGACCCTGATGCTGCATAAGATTGAAGTCAGTAGAAGGGGATGAGATTGTTGGATGGCATCATCAACTCAATTGACATGAATTTGATAAACCTGAGGGAGTTGGTATTGGACGGGGAAGCCTGATGTGCTGCATTCCATGGGGTTGCAAAGAGTTGGTCATGACTGAGCGACTGAACTGAACTGACTGAATGTGTTTTAAGTATCTACTGGCACAATAAATTTTTGTGAACCAAGCAGCAGAACTTGTAATGGCTCTGCCAAAGCTTGATCCACAGCAACTAAGAAACTTTTTTAATCTTCCATAATTTCTTTAGGAAAGGTTGCTTGAAACCAAGAAGAAACTAATTCTTCACTACTGACCTCCGAAATGATCTTGGGGAGAATTTCATTTGCACATCTCATGGGCTGCCAGCATATATTAGTTCATTAGCCTTCCATTGTTTCCCTCTGCCCTGGAGATGTGTATTTCAGACTGGGTTTAAATTGATCATTTCCTCCTTTAAGCCACCTCAGTTCTAATACTAATTATAGCTAGAACCAAGGGATTATAAAATTATAAAGATAAAAGTGAAGGGAGTCAATATTTACTGAATATCCACTATGTGCCAGGCACTCTCCTAGGTACTTCTCAATATTCATTTAAATAAAGTAATATTCAAACAGCCCAAGAAGTAGGTATTTTTCTAATTTTTCTAATGAGAAACTGTTGGCTGAAAGAGCAGGGACTTACAGCTAGTAAGTTGTGGTTCAAATATTAAAATATGTTTCTATTACTTTAAAGCTCATGTTTTGTCCTTCTGATAGCCCTGCATCAAGGTCAACATGGAGTGAAACATTCTTTAATTTCACTGGTAACCTCTTGAGGTCTGACCAATTTTTACAATCTGCTCATGGCTTCTTTTGGGAGAGCTTTGGCTTCTGAATGAAATGAACCTTAATTTATTTGCCTGAACAGATAAAGAAGTTATAATACAATTTGTAAAGGTTGCCAGAGAACTAAAGAAAAATCTGACAAAAACACAAACATACACACACAGATACACAGGTAAACAATCACATTATTCCACAGAACAATTCCATTATTACAGATTTGAATGGGATCTGCTCTCAGTTGTAAGGGCCAAAAATAAAGGCACTTTGTAGATTTTGGCTGTGACCAGTGGAATAGATCTTGTGTCATTATTTTGTGTTTAAGAATAAGTGTGTAATATAGACTTGTCTCTCTGCTTAGGTTTAAGTCACAGCAAATCTTATAATCAACTTTTCAAGTCATTACATAGATTTCAGTAAGCTGGAAAAGACAAAAAAAAATCTTAAAAAGAGTGAGTGCTATTTACAAATATTATCAAATTATTACATACTAATGCTGATTTTTTTCAAGGCCTTGATGGGATATTGTAAAAATTCTTTTTTTAGTAGATGAACATATGAAAATGTATATACACATTATTTATACATTATTTATATATATATATATATATATGTATTAAGGCTTCCTAGGTGGCACAGTTGGTAAAGAACCTGCCTGTCAATTCAGGAGACACAAGAGACATGGGTTCGATTCCTGGGTTGGGAAGATCCCCTGGAGAAGGAAATGGCAACCCACTCCAGTGTTCTTGCCTGGAGAATCCCAGGGACAGAGGAGCCATACATATTATTTATTAATAAATGATTATTTTAATAGGCTAAATGCTTTTATTATTCAACTTCTCAGTTCCTGGAAATACCAAGGAATACATTATTAATAAATAAACCTTCTCTTTTTCTTCAAATCTGCCCTAAAGCCCTGAAGATCTTTGGCCATCAAAGCAGGTGTTTTTTAAAGCCTGGATGGTCCAGTAAAAGATAACTTAGACTCACTTTTAGTAAATAATTCTGCAGAGATAAGTACATCAAGAATGAGAAGTTAAGTTGATTATCCATATTTTGTTTTATTTTTGGTGGAGGAACAAGAAATATCTACATGGCTTTTAGTTTTATCTCTGCTTTAATTAGGTGACAGATTTGAACTATCTACATGACAATGTGTTATGTAAAAAATGCTGAGTTCACCTTCTTTAACTATGAAGGAAAGGCAAACATATAGACACACAAACCCACAAAGGCACAGACACAAACATGCTTAACATTTAAGTCAAAACTAAAGTTGTAAAGTCAGAAATGAAGGAAAATATAGTTTAACAGAATTTCCTATCAGGGACGTTAGAGCTGCAAAAACTACAGATACTTAATTAATTTAATAAGAACAATTATTCTGTAGCAGTCTTCCTTTTACTACTGTAAAATTTTTGTAACTTTTTAAACATTCTTCTATTAATATCACTCAATTTAATAATCTGATCTCAGTTTTTCAAAGAACAGAATATTCTTTCGGTCAAGAGTGAAATTAACTTGGAAATAAATAGCACTATATATACTTCACATTCAATTTAATCTGTATAAAAAGATAGCAATTTGTAAGATATCACTACAACTTTAGCCACTAAGATGTGTTATATTTATGTCCTGCTTTAAATCTTCAATCAGTCTCTCCCATCTGTCAAAATTTTATAGCTACTGAAAGATAAAGGCTTTGTTGCTATGACAATTATTCCATTACCTAGGTGACACTGAATGATGTCATTGTTAAAGTGGTCTAACTCATGAAGTGTTTTTAATTTTTAGTATGGTTAGACAGAGAGCAAAAATTTCCAGTGATAAAAAATAAAGAGGGCTAGAAGAATACTGCTAGTCTTAATAAATTGGGTGCCCACAAGTGACCATTAGAAGGTTAATGTTCAAATGAATTCCTCCAATGATTTCTGTTTTTAGTTGGGTCAATTCTCTCATCTGCATTTTCCAAAGGTGAATGAAGGAGTGTATGTGTGGAGAAACATAAAAAGAAAGTAAGGTGTTCTAGTGGGAGAATGGTGGAAATTGTATCTCATTAAAAAAATATTTTTCCATAATTATCTCTTTAGTTAAACCTTAAGCTTGTTACCAAGAAAAAATATGTCATGCCCTTTCATTTTGGTACCATGATCTACTTATTAACCAGAGAGCTGTATACAAAGAGATACAGAGAAGAACATAGAGGAGAAAAAAAAAACCAAACAGAAATTAGGTGAAGAAAACAGAAAAGACCAGAAGCTTGATTGTGGGCCACTATTCAAATTCAAATGAAAGAGGGGTGAGAGAAAAAGTAGCAAGAAGTATGGACAAGAGTTTAAAAAGTTTATCAAACTTCAGCAGGACTTGTCAGGAGGTGACTGCCTTGTGGCTATGCTATTTCTGTCTCATCTAAAGGACTTTTAAGTGTTGGCAGAGATAAGTGGTACAGCCCCCACCAAACTTATTATACAAGTTATATGGAAAACGTTCTTTGAACTCAGAAGATTCTATAGTCAGTCATGCTCTAATGACCCCAGATGAATTACTGCTCAGCAAATAAAAGTCATATGAGCATCTCCTTTATGACAGTGATGAAGTGTTTCTTCAGAGATTTCTCTCTTCTCCTCTCCTAGTGTCTTCTCCCCTGTATGAGCCCACTCTATCCGTTCATGCAATAAGAGTTGAATTTCAAAGCTTGAAGTGCTTCCCTGTGGCTCAGTAAAGAATCTGCCTGCAGTGCAGGAGATGCAGATTCAGTCCCTGGGTTGGGAAGATCTGCAGAAGGGAATGGCAACTCACTCCAATATTCTTGCCTGGACATACGTGGACAGAGGAGCCTTGGTAGGCTACAGTCCATGGAGTCACAAAGAGTCGGACCTGACTGAGTGACTAACTGTTCCTTGCTTTGTACAATAATGAAAACTCAGAGCTGTAAGAAAAATGTACACATTTAACGGTCTAATACCAATTCAAGTCCTGAACACCTGTTAACAGCCTCTAGCCTCTCACTCAGAGAAGGCAATGGCAAGCCACTCCAGTATTCTTGCCTAGAAAATCCCATGGACAGAGGAGCCTGGTAGGCTGCAGTCCATGGGGCCTCGAAGAGTTGGACACAACTGAGTGACTTCACTCCTCACTTTTCACTTCCATGCATTGGAGAAAGAAATGGCAACCCACTCCAGTGTTCTTGCCTGGAGAATCCCAGGGACGGGGGAGCCTGGTGGGCTACCGTTTATGGAGTCACACAGAGTCGAACATGACTGAAGTGACTTAGCAGCAGCAGCAGCCTCTCACTATGACACTTCACCATGGAAGAGTTCAGTACAGCTTGAAGGCAGTCCATTACACTTTGGCCAAGTTGATGTAATTAGTTCAGGGCAAAAGAATTACATAAACCTGTGAGAACTTACGGTGTCAGTCTCCCATAATATTTGAACTTTCCAACAGGTGCTTGGAGAGAACAGAATTATTTCCATAGCTCACAGGCCAGAATTCCAGACATCATGGTATTCAGGCTGATGTTTGGAGGACAGGTTTGGGGAAGAGGAAATTCTCCCACAGATCACACTACCTTGGACTACTATGTTCTTTATTAATATGTCACTCTAGTTTGGGTTCATTTGTTTCCCTTGGGATGTGCTTATACACTGTTTAGATACACATTTTCTGGCCATAGTATAAATCAGGAAGAATAAGAACTGATAATGAGCTATAGACTAAACCAAGCAAGCAGCAGCTGCTGGGGCATCACCCCACTTTGTGGAAACAGGTAATAGATCCATTAATCGTGATTTTTAGGAAACTTCCAGAGCTAATGTAGAAGGCATTTCTTGATTAACAATTAATCTTTATTATTTAATTAACAGCTTTATGTACCTCGTTCTTGACATGGATTACATGACTTGGCATTGCACCTAGGAGGTAGTTTTTAAAAGAAAATGTGGTCTGTGAACAGTGTGATGTTCCAGTGCCTGTTGGTTTCAAATTCTGACAAGTTTCTTTCTCTTCCCAAGCGGTGAGGGAGGACATACCCAAGGCTGGAATGTGAATGTCTGAAACCCCAAATAGCTTTTCAGACTGAACCACCAGTATCATAAATCAAGCTCATTAACAGCATCTGATCAAGCTTATCTGCCTCATATCACCAGGGAGGCACTTGCTGGCAGGGTCTTTGCAGATAGAATTTTCAGCAGATATCATCATTAAAGCTCAGTGAAATAGCCATCCACTGGAACAGCTTGCAGCACTAGCTTCCATATCATAATTACAGAAATGATTACAGTAGCAAATATTAAAAAGAGTACAGTTATGCATAATTCCTACAGCACATAATCTAATTTGCCAGCAGTAAAAACAGTAATAAAAGCATTGCCTAGTGATGGTACAAAGCAATTTTCAGTCAAGATTCCTAAAAATAACGTAAGTTTTCTTACAGCTGGATTCATTCTTAACATTGTTTGCTTAGCATGCTGCTTGAGGGAGCTTAATCAAGACCCGGGTGATAACCATGTTAGCAAAAGCACAATGCTAATGGACTTTTCACACAGAATACTGTGACTTCTGGCTTCCTTGAAAAGTTACAGCTTTGGCAAAGTCCATCCGTGAAGGATAATAGTCTCAGAAGGAAGGTACCATTTTCTTATTCCTTTGAACCCCCATTTTCCTACCCGCCACTTTAGGTTCTTCTTGGCACTCACCTACTTGTTATTCTACTTATTTGTATTCATACGACTCCCCATTTGCATCATAGTTTAAACTCTTGGATGCAAGAGACTATAACTGATTCATGTTCTTAATCGCTTCCTCCCCAGAGAGTCTGTCACCACACTAAACACAAAGTAAATGCTTGATATGTTTTTCAAATTAAACTGATGAACCTGGGATATCAAATTGTTCAATACAAATAAAATATTACTCAGAAATGCCACAATAAAGAAAATGCAATCTGTAATACCTGAGCTCTCATAGAATTGAGTTGTTTCATTCAAAGTATAATTCTCAACACTGGCTGGTCATTATATCATCTGTAAAGCTTTAAGAAAAACCTAGTTTCTAAGTAGAAAAATTTAATTTCTAAGTACCACTCAAGGTCATTTAAATCAGAATTTCTAAAAGTGGGTCTGGGCATAGGGATTTTTAAAGCTCTTCCAGGAAAAACCAGAGTTGAGACTCACTTATTTAAAAAGTATGAGTAAAAACACACTGAGGAGATAAGCATGTAAAATATCTGATGTATGATATGAAGCCATTTTGCTTTTTTGCATTTCTTTTCCATGGGGATGGTCTTGATCCCTGTCTCCTGTACAGTGTCTTAAACCTCTGTCCATAGTTCATCAGGAACTCTATCAGATCTAGGCCCTTAAATCTATTTCTCCCTTCCATGTATAATCATAAGGGATTTGATTTAGGTCATGCCTGAATGGTCTAGGGGTTTTCCCCACTTTCTTCAATTTAAGTCTGAATTTGGCAATAAGTAGTTCATGATCTGAGCCACAGTCAGCTCCCGGTCTTGTTTTTGCTGACTGTATAGAGCTTCTCCATCTTTGGCTACAAAGAATATAATCAATCTGATTTCGGTGTTGACCATCTGGTGATGTCCATGTGTAGAGTCTTCTCTTGTGTTATTGGAAGAGGGTGTTTGCTATGACCAGTGTGTTCTCTTGGCAAAACTCTATTAACCTTTGTCCTTCTTCATTCCGTATTCCAAGGCCAAATTTGCCTGTTACTCCAGGTCTTTCTTGACTTCCTACTTTTGCATTCCAGTCCCCTATAATGAAAAGGACATCTTTTTGGGGTGTTAGTTCTAAAAGTTCTTGTAGGTCTTCATAGAACCTTTCAACTTCAGCTTCTTCAGCGTTACTGGTTGGGGCATAGGCTTGGATTACTGTGATATTGAATAGTTTGCCTTAGAAACAAACAAAGATCATTCTGTCATTTTTGAGATTGCATCCAAGTACTGCATTTCAGACTCTTTTGTTGACCATGATGGCTACTCCATTTCTTCTAAGGGATTCCTGCCCACAGTAATAGATATAATGGTCATCTGAGTTAAATTCACCCATTTCTGTCCATTTTAGTTTTTTGATTCCTAGAATGTCGACATTCACTGTTGCCATCTCTTGTTTGACCACTTCCAATTTGCCTTGATTCATGGACCTGACATTCCAGGTTCCTATGCAATATTGCTCTTTACATCATCGGACTTCTATCACCAGTCACATCCACAGCTGGGTATTGTTTTTGCTTTGGCTCCATCCCTTCATTCTTTCTGGAGTTATTTCTCCACTGATCTCCAGTAGCATATTGGGCACCTACCAACCCGGGGAGTTCCCCTTTCAGTATCCTATCATTTTGCTTTTTCATACTGTTCATGGGGTTCTCAAGGCAAGAATACTGAAGTGGTTTGCCATTCCCTTCTCCAGTGGACCACATTCTGTCAGACCTCTCTACCATGACCTGCCCGTCCTGGGTGGCCCCACATGGCATGGCCTAGTTTCATTGAGTTAGACAAGGCTGTGGTCCATGTGATCAGACTGGCTAGTTTTCTGTGATTCTGGTTTCAGTGTGTCTGCCCTCTGATGCCCTCTCGCAACACCTACCGTCTCACTTGGGTTTCTCTTACCTTGGGCTTGGGGTATCTCTTCATGGCTGCTGCAGCAAAGCGCAGCTGCTGCTCCTTACCTTGGCTCCTCATGGCCGCCCCTCCTGACATTGAACGTGAAGTAGCTCCTCTCAGCCCTCCTGCGTCCGCGCAGCCGCCACTCTTTGGACATGCGGTTGCTCCTCTCCCATGGAAATGAAAAGCAAAAAAGCAAAATGGCTATCTGAGGAAGCCTTACAAATAGCTGTGAAAAGAAGAGAAGTGAAAAGCAAAGAGAAAAGGAAAGATAGAAGCATCTGAATGCAGAGTTCCAAAGAAGAGCAAAGAGAGATAAGAAAGCCTTCCTCAGCGATCAGTGCAAAGAAATAGAGGAAAACAATAGAATGGGAAAGACTAGAGATCTCTTTAAGAAAATTAGAGATACCAAGGGAACATTTCATGCAAAGATGGGCTCCATAAAGGACAGAAATGGTATGGACCTAACAGAAGCAGAAGATGTGGCAAGAATATGCAGAAGAACTGTACAAAAAAGAGCTACACAACCCAGATAATCATGATGATGTGATCACTCACCTAGAGCCAGACATCCTGGAATGTGAACTCAGGTGAGCCTTAGAAATCATCACTACGAACAAAGCTAGTGGAGGTGATAGAATTCCAGTTGAGCTATTTCAAATCCTGAAAGATGATGCTGTGAAAGTGCTGCACTCAATATGCCAGCAAATTTGGAAAACTCAGCAGTGGCCACAGGACTGGAAAAGGTTAGTTTTCATTCCAATGCCAAAGAAAGGCAATGCCAAAGAATGCTCAAACTACTGCAAAATTGCACTCATCTCACACTCTAGTAAAGTAATGCTCAAATTTCTCCAAGCCAGGCTTCAGCAATACATGAACCGTAGACTTTCAGATGTTCAAGCTGGTTTTAGAAAAGGCAGAGGAACCAGAGATCAAATTGCCAATATCCACTGGATCATCGAAAGAGCAAGAGAGTTCCAGAAAAACATCTATTTCTGCTTTCTTGACTATGCCAAAGCCTTTGACTGTGTGGATCACAAGAAACTGTGGAAAATTCTGAAAGAGATGGGAATACCAGACCACCTGACTTGCCTCTTGAGAAATCTGTATGCAGGTCAGGAAGCAACAGTTCGAACTGGACATGGAACAACAGACTGGTTCCAAATAGGAAAAGGAGTACATCAAGACGGTATATTGTCACCCTGGTTGTTTAACTTCTATGCAGATTACATCATGAGAAACGCTAGGCTGCAGGAAGCACCAGCTGGAATCAAGATTGCTGGGAGAAATATCAATAACCTTTGATATGCAGATGACACCACTCTTATGGTAGAAAGTGAAGAAGAACTAAAAAGCCTCTTGATGAAAGTGAAAGAGGAGAGTGAAAAGGTTGGCTTAAAGCTCAACATTCAGAAAATGAAGATCATGGCATCTGGGCCCATCACTTCATGGGAAATAGATGGGAAAGAGTGGAAACAGTGGCAGACTGTTTTCTGGGGCTCCAAAATCACTGCAGATGGTGAGTGCAGCCATGAAATTAAAAGATGCTTACTCCTTGGAAGGAAAGTTATGACCAACCTAGATAGCATATTCAAAAGCAGAGACATTACTTTTCCAACAAAGGTCCGTCTAGTCAAGGCTATGGTTTTTCCAGTGGTCATGAATGGATGTGAAAGTTGGACTGTGAAGAAGGCTGAGTGCCAAGAATTGATGCTTTTGAACTGTGTGTTGGAGAAGACTCTTGAGAGTCCCTTGCACTGCAAGGAGATCCAACCAGTCCATCCTAAAGGAGATCAGCCCTGAGTGTTCTTTGGAAGGAATGATGCTAAAGCTGAAACTCCAGTACTTTGGCCACCTCATGCGAAGAGTTGACTTATTGGAAAAGACTCTGATGCTGGGAGGGATTGTGGGCAGGAGGGGAAGGAGACAACAGAGGATGAGATGGCTGGATGACATCACCGACTCGATGGACATGAGTTTGAGTGAACTCTGGGGGTTAGTGATGGACAGGGAGGCCTGGCATGCTGTGATTCATGGGTTGCAAAAAGTCGGACACGACTGAGTGACTGAAGTGTACTGAACTGATGGTATGAAGATTTAACTTCCTTTGCTGTGTTTCCCTGGGCATGTATTTCATTCTCCAGGCCTCATCTCGTTCCACTGTAAAGCGAAGGGAACTAATTATGTACACCTGGAGAAGGGCATGGCAACACATTCCAGTATTATTCAGGCTTCCCAGCTGGTGCTAGTGGTAAAGAACCTACCTGTCAATGCATGAGACATGAGACATGGGTGTATACCTGGATTGGGAAGATCACATGGAAGGGGGAATGGCAACCTACTCCAGTATTTTTGCCTGGAGAATCCCATGGACAGAGGAACCTGGCAGCCTACAGTCCATAGAGTCGCAAAGAGTCAGACATGACTGAAGTGAGTGAGCACAATTATGTATACGGTAATCCCTAAACTATTTTTCATAACAAATTACATGAATGCATACCATACTGACACCACCAGGCCAATATCCACAACCACAGACTCACCAAGTCACAGTTTCCAGCAATGGGACTAGGAGTTTGTATTTTTAAAAAAGCTGTCCAAGTCACAACTGCTCTTTGGACAAAAAGGACAGGATCTTTGTGGTTTGCTCTTAGAATACAAGATAAGCAATGGAAAAAACAAAGTGTTCTCAAAAAGCATTGTAGTGCAGATTTGATTGCTTAATATCATTCTCTAACGCAAGAGCCCAAGATTCCTTGGAGAGATGGCTAATTCTAAGGCAGGGGAAGAGATTTTACAAGATGAGTTTGGAACACCTTCTAGAGGGTCAGAAAGTAATGAAATGTTCAAAAAGCAAAATTATGTGGGCATGCCAAAGGGAACAGGGGCCAGTCTGAAAGAGTCCCCAGTGGCCAAAGGTGAAACCATCTGAGCAAAAAATAACATTATTATTAAATTATAATGCAATGTATAAAATAAATGTCCATGAGTCCATACTGATATAAATGTTTAAACAAATAAGTGGGGGTGGTTGTTTTTCAAAGAAATGGCAACCCACTCCAGTACTCTTGCCTGGTGAGTCCTATGGACGGAGGAGCCTGGCAGGCTACAGTCCATGGGGTCGCAAACAGTCGGAGATGACTGAGCAACTTCACTGTGTGTGTGTGTGTGTGTGTGTTGTTGTTGTTCAGTCACTGTCATGTCTGACTCTCTGTGACCCCATTGAGTTGGTGATGCCATCTAAGCATCTCATCCTCTATTAACCCCTCCTCCTCCTGCCATAAGTGGAGGAGAAGAGACAAGTCTCCCTTTAAAGAGAATTGTAAGTAATTTACATAGGTATTTCTTCCTCCAGGAAGTAAGGGATAACTTCCCATATCTTGGGTGTGGGCTGCACTTAGTGCCTCTTCTGAAGAACAGAGTATAGAAAGCAAAGATAGTGGAGAATCATGGCAGACACCACCTTAAGGCATCCTGGCTAACATACCCAGTGATGAGTCATGTTGTTGTCATGTATCCCTTGAAAGGATGACAAAGATGGGCACTTTATCCCTGTGCTCCTCCTCCCCAAACCACAGTCTCAATCTGATCATGAGAGAAACATCAGAGAGTACTCCTCAAAATAGCCAAGATGATGAGAAATAGGAAAGACTGAGAAACTGCCATAGAGTAGAGGAGACATAAAGATTAAATGCAATGTGGTATCCTAAACTGTGTCCAGGAACAGTAAAAGGACAAGTGGAGAAATGTGAAATCTGAGTAAATTCTGTAGTTTACTTAGTAGAAATACACCAATGTTAATTCCTTCATTTTTGCAAATACATCATGGTTAGTATAAGATATTAACATCAGTAAAATGGATTATGGATACATGGGAACTCTGTACTGTGTGTGTATGTATCTTTTCTGTAGATTTTAAAAATTCTAAAGTAAAATTTTATTAAAAAATTATACACAAGGAAATCAAGTGTAGGCATGGAAAGAAAATATAAAAGTTTCTTGCCTTGTGATTAAAGACACTTAAAATATCATGAGACAAAAACTTTACTGCTATTTCCTTGTTAACCTGATCAATAATTAATATATGCTTGCTTAATATATATTTAACATATTCATAGTTAATATATTACATATTTAACTTTAAGAAATAATTCACACTTCTCATTAAATCAGTCTGTACATAAAATCACCAGATTGAATTAGCAATGTGTACATTGTAATGGCAAATGCGTACTGATGTGGCACCAGAGTACCTTCCTGTACTACTTCCTGGGATCGAAGTAGTGGGAGGCACGTTTCTTCATTAAAAAAAAAAAAAAAATCATGTCAATTACATTTAATTAAGGGCCCAGAGAGGTATCTTTTCTGCATGAACTCACTGTATGGCTGCAATGTGCTGTGAACATGGCATAATTATTTACATGATGCATTTATCTTGAGGCCTGAGTCCTATCCCAGGGCAGGATTGTGCTTACTAGTGAAGGTTTAGTATATTAATATTAGTATGTTAATCTTGTATCTGCTACCTTGCTGAGTTCATTTTTTAGTTCTAGTACTTTTTGTATGGAGTCTCTAGGATTTTCTCTATCGAGTATCGTGTCGTCTACACATAATGGCATATAATCCCTTTTGATTTGGCTACCTTTTATTTCTTTTCCTTGTTTGATTGCTGTGACTGGGACTATCAGTACTATCTTGAATAGAAGTACTGAGAGTGGGTACCTTGTCTTATTTGAGAAATTTAGCAGGAAATCTTTCAACTTTTTACCAATTAATATTATGTTGGCTGTGGCTTTGCCATAGTGTTTGTTATGCTCACTCTGTACCCATTTTGGTGAATTTTTTTTTTTTTTCTAAATCACGAGTGGATATTGAATTTTATCAAATGCTTTTTCATCATCTATTGAAATGATCATGTGGTTTTTGTCTTTTTGTTGTTGTTAATGTAGTACCACATTGATTGATTTGGGTATGTTGAACCAGCCTTGTGACTCTAGAATGAATCCATCTTAATCATGGTATATGATTTTTGTGTTGTTGAATCCTCTTCACTAATATTTTGTTGAGGCATTTTATACATCTATTTTCAGCAAAGATATTAGCCTGTAATTTTTTTTTTTTTTTTGGTCATGTGTTTGTCTGGTTTTGGTATCAGGGTGATGGTGTCTTCATAGAATGACTTTAGGAGTTCCCTCACCTTCAGTCTTTTGGAAGAATTTGAGAAGAATAGTATGAGTTCTTCTTTGTGCATTTGGTAGAATTCCTTAGTGACACTATCTGGTCACAGACTTTTTTTTAAAGGGAATTTTGTTTTGTTTTTTAATTACAAATTCTGTTTAACTTCTAGTGATTGGTCTGTTCAGATTATCTGCTTCTTTTGTTTCTATCCAAGTCAGAAACCTGGGAGTCATCTTAGACACCTCCCATTCACTCACCCCCTCATCACCAAGAGCTAAATTTTACCTTTTCCCTAGTTTCTATACAAATAGAATTGGCAGTTGGATACTTTCTAGTGTTGGCAAAGTGATCCAGTGAAAAATAGCTCTTTGAGAAGATATGCATTTAGGTAAAATTCCTCAAAAAAAAAAAAAAAAAAGTTGGTGGGGGGTAGCTAAGGATGGAGACCAGGTGAACACCAAGACATAAGGAAAGAAAAGAGAAAAAGGAATCCTAAATGATCAGTGAGAAGGCTCAAACAGAAGGTAAGATAAAGTGAAGAGAGAGTAGTAGAGTGGGATCCAAAATATCAACATAAATAACAATTTAGAAAATCAAAGACGTGTAATCAACAGTGCCAGAGCCATAGAGAAGTTAAATAAGGTGAAAACTATTCCCTATTGATATGATATTTATAACTGTTTATTTTATTTATATAAAAAACATAATGGGTATTATTCAGAATTTGAGATGGGTTTTAATTTGTTATAAATAAAGGTCTTGATGACTAAATAAGGAATTAATGTTATTACTTTTCTCACTCACTATAATTGGAAGATTTAGTTTGGTATTCCCAGTGTTGGTATGTGAGAAATCATGTAATTCCAAATCCTGACTTCTATGTGTTAGATATTAAAAGGGTCTCTGCAGAGGCTGAGAAGGGAACATATACATTTCAGAACATTCTAACACTAAGATATGACCCCTTCTTTTTTATTAACCATTTCAGTTAGGAAATTTACATTCTAGACCTGAAGATATTATTAATTAGTTATGTACAATAGGAAAATCACTTACTCTCTTTGGACATATTCATTAATGGGTAAATTTATAGGATTAAACTCTTGCACTATGGATGAATTGAGATAAATCATAGTCTGGAAGATCTAAACCATACTTCTTTATTGATCATCTCTACTGAATTTTCATCAGGAAGACACATCCTTTCTTAGCATTTATTTCCCAGTCTTGGTGGGAATGGGCCATTTTGTCAATACCTTTCATACAGTCTACCTCCTAAATGTCTGTTTCATCTTTGCTTTACTTTTCTTCCTATTCTATTAGGCAGAGGTCCTTCTTCCTCTGTACTTCCAAAATATATTAGACAAATCTTTACTATAGCATTTATTGTAATTTACCCTAATTATAAGATAATGCAGTCCT
Source organism: Oryx dammah (assembly GCF_014754425.2). Classification (NCBI taxonomy): domain Eukaryota; kingdom Metazoa; phylum Chordata; class Mammalia; order Artiodactyla; family Bovidae; genus Oryx; species Oryx dammah. Next base: position 31,194,131 of record NW_024070209.1, read on the forward strand.
TGAGGCACAGACTTAATTATATTGAGTGAGTATCCCAAACATAAAACATGTCTGACACAAACTCGTGTTTAATAAACATAGAATTGTTCAGGCAGAGGAGCCAGGCATCTCATGGTATTTTCTGATCAGTGGGGAGAGAGATTGCCCAGTTTGCCCAGAACTCTGAAGGAAACTGAAAGTCTATGGATCTGCAGTTGTGTACAGAGTGGCAAGAGTCCTTGTGTCTGGGGACTCCATAAATGGTTTCCAGAGAAGCCTTATTGGGAAGTGCTATTTAGTTAAGTGGTGAGGCAGGATCACTGACAATGAGATCCTGGAGGGCAGCCAGTCTATGCACTTTGAAGCAAAACATATTGAAGCATAACTCTTCTGGGTAGATATATGGAGAGATGAATGATAACCGAATACCTAAACAACTGCCAGCTGATTGGCTCAAAGGCAGTAGGAGAGGTGCTTTATTAAGTGCCTGCCACAGCACAATTACAAACAGGGCAGAACCAAACTGCACACAGAGAGCAGTGGTAGCAAGCTGGCTTACCTAGGGAAGGTCTGAACAGCACTGTGGAAAACCCCACATCCCAAAATGAGACCTGCCAGCTTAAGCAAAGCCAAACGTAGCAGGCACATGGTATTTTGAGGTCACTCATTTCCTGGCAATTCTGTGGGATCTTAGCTGATGGATGGACACATTTTTGTGTGTAGTATTGTGCATTGCTGTGCCAGTATTAAGCTGTTAATAAGTGTCTATGATCGATGATATATTGATCTGTTTTATAACCCATTATATAAGTGGATAGTAAACTTGAAGTGCTCTTTTCAGATAAACAATAGATACTGAATAGATATGCCATATAGGATATAAGCTGTAAAACAGATTTTTTTTAAAAAGATACTACTTCTAATTCTTGATCCTTTCATCAATTAGAACTTCATTTACCAATACACTAAAATAGCCTGACCTCCTTTCCTCTCATTAATATTCTTACGTATCTCAGGTTTGCTTTGGTTTTAATTGGAAATTTAGTTACAAGTATCCAGTTCTTTATTTGTAGATATGGTAGGCTTGACTTTCACTTATAAGAGGAATTCTTAAGCAAAATACTGTTAATCTTCTTTTGAGATAAAATTTATAATTATGATAATGGAGTTTTCTATAAAAATCTTTAAAACATGAATCATCATTATAAAAGTAAAGTCAATCCAGAAATAGACACAGTCAAATCATTTAATATATCTTGAGCATCTACCATATGCAAAAGACTGTGTAAATGCAGGAAAAATATAAGAATATCCAGAGAATAAATGACCTCAATATTTAGTAGGGAAGAAAAAGCTTGGGATATAAATAACTGTGGTAAAAGATAGAATGGAATCTGTGTGATAAAAGCTATAGCCTTTTCCTAAATAAAATGTATTCAACAATGATTATTTGAAGTAGCATAATTAGGAATTGGGCTTCCCTGGTTCAGACAGTAGAGAATCTGCTTGCAATGCAGAAGACGTGGGTTTGATCCTTGGGTCGGGAAGATCTCCTGGAGAAGGAAATGGCTACCCACTCCAGTATTCTTGTCTGGAGAATTCTATAGATGGAGGAGCCTGGCAGCCTACAGTCCATGGAGTCACAAAGTTGGACATGACTGAGCAACTAACACTTTCACTTTCAATTAGGAGTTGGGTAATGATTACTAGTTGAGTAAACTTTTCCAAAGCAATGCACAAGATTTTGTGGTGAAATACAGACAAAATATATGAGACTTATCCTTCAGAGGTGAATTTATCTTACAAGGTCCATTTTCATTGAGTTGAATCCCCATAGAGTAGCTTGGTGTTCCAGAATCCCAGAAAATGGTGAACAGATGCTTTGGTGTTTAAATATAAACAAAATTTATTGAATATTACTTAAGCCAGAAATTACACTTAATTTCTTTAGTATTAACTCTGAAACTTGTTTATATAAGTATTTAAGAGAAAAAATTAAAATATAATTTAACAGGAAGTAACTAAGTGAAACTTGTTGCTCTGGGTACGAATTGAAAATATTAATAAATACAAAAAGGGGCTTAGTTTTCTAGAGCAGCGTACTTTACAGCCATATGGCAGTAGAACAAGATTTCATCAAGGAATCATTGCTTATCATTACCTCCCATTTTTCTGTATCTCAAACCACACTTTGTGAAGGAAAGTACCACCCAGCACTATTATACTTGCCCTTTGTTGCTAATGATCTGTGGAGTTTCAGCACTAAAAATCAAACAGGAAACATTCTTTTGGTTATTAAAAAAAAATGGTGACAGTTCTACCTCTTCCTCAGAGCTTTTCAGCAGCAGAGAAAGACCATTTCAGACTGAGGGAGTAACAATTACCACTTCTAATCTTTTGACAGTCCTGCTACAGATAAAATGACTGCCATAACTCACTTTATGGCTGCAAGGTGGGAGGTTCTCATACCTGTCTATACTCAAGCTGTGCTACATGAAAACCCAGGATCTTGAAGCAACCTGGAAAATACAGTCAACAAGGCAGATGTTTCTCTATGTGTTATGAAACATCGGGAAGTGTGAAGATATCATCAAATTAAGATAGTTTTTTCCAAGTGCAGATCCCTGCCCTCCCATCTCAAGCATTTTGGGGACTTGCTAAAAATACTGGTTTCTAGGTTTCATCTCATTTTTACTAAATCAGATGTTTTCAAGACAGAGATCAGGAAACTAGAATTAATTTTCTCTAAATGTGTAAGTTGGGGAATGTTCCCATGGAAAGATAAAATAACACAGAAAATAATTGGAAAATTCAAATAGTGTTGGCAACAAAGCCTATCAAATATAAATTATATGCTAATAGCAAGCAGTTAACATTTGAGTGTTGTTCATTTAGAACAATGCTACATTGTTCATTGTTCATCTTCATTGTTCTTACGGTCATTGTCATAGAAATGATCCCCCTAGTTACACTGCAGACAAAACAAATTGAGAAGGGCTTCCTGGGAGAGTCATGCATGTGAAATACAGCACTGTCAGACTAAAGGAATGTGTTAGATGGTTTCCTCACATAAATCACAATTAATTACTACATCAGAGCCTTGAGTCCTTTGCAGATGAGAAGAAAATGTAGCAATAATCCAGTACTTTACAGAGCTATCTTTTGAGACAGCCAGAGCTCACCTGCAAGGCCGCATCTCTATCTTCTCAATATCCTACTCTTTATATCCATGCTGGAGCCATCAGCTTCTAGAGGTGACATATGACTGTTGCGTGCTGTGAGTCTGTGATTGATTCACAAAGAGTATACGGAACACTGAATTGTGAAACTTAACAGTGTTTATGAATTATTTTTGAAAAATAAGAATTTCAAACTATTTCCAACTATCCAGGAATAAATTTCCCTCATGACACTGAGAAACAGGAAATGGGAACAGGTGAATATCTCACCAGATTTTACAAAACCATGCTAGGTAAAGGCTGTCTGGACAATGCAAACTTGACTACATGTAGGTCTCCTGCATTGGCAGATTGATTCTTTGCCATTTGTGCCACCTGGGAAGCCTGTACACACGGACGCACGCGCGCGCGTGCATGCGCGCACACACACACACCCCTACATATATATTTGTTTTATAGGGAATAAAGAGAAAAGGAAAAACAGCAACAACATGGAGTAGGTGGAAGATTTTGTAATAAATAAATGAGGGAAATTGTAAAGGATAAGCACACTGGAGAAAAGGATCTACTACAAGAAACAAAAGACAATTTTAGACCGTGTGTCCTCAATGAAACCAGACTAAAAAATAAGACACACAAAGTTAGATTAAGACGGAATTGTCATAGTTAAGAAAACAAAGTAGGGAAAGCCAGAAGCACAAAAGGCAGAATGATGTGCCCTGACTATGTTAAAAGGGGATTTTTTTTATTAGAAAAAAATTAAAGAAAAATTCAATCTTTCTAAAAATATGAAAAAAAAACCCTTTTAGAAATGCATTTGTTTTGGGATATAAACACACCATGTATCTTTGAGAGATCAACCACACCAAACATAAATAAAGGAAAGGATGGTTACAAATTATGAGAGGTCTTCTGCTCTGCAGTGTTATCTTGACATACTATAGTCTAGGGGTTGGCAAACTGAGATGAAATCCATATTGCCACCTGTTTGTTTGTTTTTTAAGTTTTATTAGAACACAGTCTCTTTTTTTATTTTTTACTTATTGTCTATGGTTGACTGTATATTACAGTGGCAAAGCTGAGTAGTTGTGACACAGCCCATATGAACCAGAAAGCCTAAAATATTTACCATCTGGTTCTCTATAGAATATGTTTGCTGAGCTCTATCCTAGATCATTGGATACATAGAAATTTTAATAAGCCAGCAGATCCCTGAGTTTTTATGGCCTTTATATGTTATTCTGTCATACACTTTTTACAAAGCCATCTAAGGTATTTGTTACCTCTTTTTCACCACCTTCACTCAGCATTTCACTGAGGTGGTAGATAAGCCTAATGTCCTTCTGGATTGTAAGAAAGATTCTTTTGAGACAGGATCACATGGAGTGGAAGAGTTGGCATAGCTCTGAGGTAAAGCAGGGAAGATAAACTGCTATTTCTGCTAGTCAAAAGCAGATTATTTCAGGTAGGTTTTTTTTTTTTTCCGAATTGGTGTAGAGAAAAAGTGTATATTCAGACAAAGAAAGGCAGCTTCAATTGGAGACACTTTCTATTTGAGTCTGTGATAATCAATGATCACTCTTTAGGAGTTTTCTACACTGGAGAAATGGACATATTTAATGAAGATGTTTGAGGAACCATTTATATATGTGAAGTTTTGATGAAAATATTTCCAGGGATATAAGTAGTTTGGGTTAAATTATTGTCATGGTTTCTTCCAGGGAATGTCTTTAGCAAAATTGGTGGAACAGGAAACCCTATACACTCGTGCTGCCCACAGAAACTCTGACTCAATTGTTTTTATTGTTGTTCAGTCCCTAAGTTGTGTCTGACTGTTTGTGACCCCATGGACTACAGCACAGCAGGCCTCCCTATACTTTACTATCTCCCAGAGTTTGCTCAAACTCTCGTCCATTGAGTGGGTGATGCTAGCCAGCCATCTCATCCTCTGCTGCCCTTTTCTCCTTTTGCCTTCAATCTTTCCTAGCATCAGGGTCTTTTCATTTTCGCATCAGGTGGACAAAATATTAGAACCTCAGAATCAGTCCTTCTGATGAGTATTCAGGGTTGATTTCATATAGAATTGACTGGTTTGATCTCCTTGCTGTCCAAGGGACTCTCAAGAGCCTTCTCAAGCACCACAGTTTGAAAATATTAGTTCTTTGGCACTCAGCCTTGTTTATGGTCCAATTTTCACATCTGTACATAACTGGAAAGATCATTGCTTTGACCTCATACAGACATTTGTTGGCAAAGTGAAACTTTTTAGTATGCCACTTAAGTTTGTCATAGCTTTCCTTCCAAGAAGCAGGCATATTCTAATATCATAGCTACAGTCACCATCCACAGTGATTTTGGAGACCAGGAAGAGAAAATCTGTCTCTGTTTCCACTTTTTTGCCTTCTATTTGCCATGAAGTGATGGGACCAGATGCCATGATCTTAGTCTTTTTAATGTTGAGTTTTAAGCTAGCTTTTTCACTCTTTTCTTTCACCTTTGTCAAGAGGCTCTTTAGTTCCTCTTTGCTTTCTGCCATTAAAGTGGTATCATCTGCATATCTGAGGTTGTTGATATTTCTCTCAGCAATCTTGATTTCAGTGTGCAACTCATCCAGCCTGATATTTTGCATGATGTACTCTGCATATAAATTAAATAAGCAGGATGAAAATATACAGCCTTGTCATACTCCTTTCTTTTTTTATTTTATTATATTTTAAATTTACTTATTTTAATTTGAGGCTAATTACTTTACAATATTGTAGTGGTTTTGTCATACATTGACATGAATCAGCCATGAGTGTACATATATTCCCCATCCTGAACCCCCGCCTCCCTCCCTTATCCCATCCCTTTGGGTCATCCCAGTGCACCAGCCCTGAGCGCCCTGTCTCATGCATCGAGCCTGGACTGGTGATATGTTTCACATATGATAATATACATGTTTCAATGCTATTCTCTCAAATCATCCCACCCTCGCCTTCTCCCACAGAGTCCAAAAGACTGTTCTATACATTTGTGTCTCTTTTGCTGTCTCGCATGTAGGATTATCATTACCATTTTTCTAAATTCCATATATATGCATTAATATACTGTATTGGTGTTTTTCTTTCTGGCTTACTTCACTCTGTATAATTGACTGTATGGATCACAACATACTGGAAAATTCTTAAAGAGATGAGAATACCAGACCATATTACCTGTCTCCTGAGATACCTGTATGTGGGTCAAGAAGCAAGAGTTCCATTTAAGGTTCTAACTCTTCAAGAAAATTGAAGATATCAAAGAATACAGTATATACATATACACTGTATATGTATATACAGTGTATATATATATATATATACACACTGTATATACATATACAGTGTTATGAACCTCTGTCCATGGTTCTTCGGGCACTCTGTTTACCAGATCTAATTCCTTGAGTCTGTTCATCACTTCCACTCTGTGATCATAAGGGATTTGGTTTAGGTCATACTTGAATGCCTAGTCATTTCCCCCACTTTCTTTAGTAAAAGCCTGAATTTTGCAGTAAGGATCCAATGATCTGAGCCACAGTCAGCTCCCAGTCTTATTTTTGCTGACCATATTGAGCTTCTCCATGTTTGGCTGCAAAAAATGTAATCAATATGATTTTGGTATTGACCATTTGGTGATGTCCATGTGTGTGGTCATCTCTTGTGTTGTTGGAAAAGGATGTTTTCTATGACCCATGCATTCTCTTAGCAAAACTCTGTTAGCCTTTTCCCAGATTCATTTTGACTCCAAGACCAAACTTGCCTGTTACTCCAGGTATCTCTTGACTTTCTACTTTTGCATTCCAGTCTCTGTGATGAAAAGGACATTTTTTTGGTGTTAATTCTAGAAGGTCTTGTAGGTTCTCATAGAACTGGTCAGCTTCAGTTTCTTCTGCATCAGTGGTTGGGGCATAGACTTGGATTACTGTGATATTGAATCATTTGCCTTGGAAATGAACTGAGATCATTCTGTCATTTTTTGAGTTTACACTCAAGTTCTGCATTTCAGACTCTCTTGTTGACTATGAGGATTACTCCATTTATTTTAAGAGATTCTTGCCACAGTAGTAGATATAATGGTCATCTGAATTAAATTTTCCCACTCCCATCCATTTCAGTTCATTTATTCCTAAGATGTCAATGTTAACTCTTGCTTTCTCCAGCTTGCACATCTAATTTACCTTGATTTATGGACCTAACATTTCAGGTTCCTATGCAGTGTTGTTCTTTACAGCATCAGATTTTACTTTCACCACCAGACATATCCGCAGTTGAGTGTTGTTTCCACTTTGCTCCAGCCACTTCATTGTTTCTAAAGCTATTACTAATTTCCCTCTGCTCTTCCCCTGTAGCATATTGGACACCTTATAACCTGAGGGCTCATTTTTCAGTGTCATATCTTTTAGCCTCTTTATCTTGTTCATGGGGTTTTTGCAGCAAGGATACTGGAGTCATTTGCCATTCTGTCCTCCAGTGAGAACTCTTCCAACTCAACAAGTACATGAACTAGTTCCCTTTATGAGAAATCAGAAAACATTAAAATAAGACTGGGAGCTGACTGTGGCTCAGATCTTTGGGTCCTTATTGCAAAATTCAGACTTAAAGTAAAGAAAGTGGGGGAAATCACTAGGCCATTCAGGTCTGACCTAAACCAAATCCCTGTTAAAGTGACTCTTTGTTTTCTGTTTTTTCTGAATCTAAGCACAGATAGGAAAGGGTGCCAGATAGAGGTTACTAAGAATAAAGGTGATGGTTTCAACTGGCACTCACATAATAGCCAGTTTCCCCTCTACCCTGCTACTCAGCATAGAATAAGGAGAAAACCCTTGTTTCTCCCTGGACAGAGAAAGAATTGTAAGTTCAACATTCCATCCTCTCAGGGGGATTCCGAGGGACTGGTTTCTGTCATGCCCATCTCAGAGTTCTAATTGGACCCTTGTATCCTCTCACTGCCTAGGGTCCACTGAGAACAATAGAGAGCTGGGAGAGTTGGTGCTATCCCAGATTTTCTGAAGACATTAGCAAGAATAATTTGGAAAGGTAATTAACAAAAACCCATTTACAATCACATCAAAATTAATAAATGCTTAGAAATAAACAAAGGAGACAAAAGACTTGTACACTAAAAACTAAAATATTGCTGAAAAAAATTAAGAAAGACATAGATACATGGAAATAAATTCTATGTTCATGGGTTGGAGGTTTTAATATTGTTAAAAATGCCCATACTGCTCAAACCAATCTGTAGATTCAACTCAAGCTGTATCAAAATCCCAGTGACATATTTTTGCAGATATAGAAAAATTGATTCTAAAACCAATAGAGAAACATAAAGGACCTTGAATACCCAAATTAATCTTGAAAAAAAAAAAAAAAAGAAGAAGAACAATGCTGGAGGCCTCATGCTTCTTGACTGCAAAACAGATGTTAAAGTTATAGTAATCAAAATGTCATCCAAGCAGCCCACGAGAGCTGAAGGATCCTTGCCTTGATTTATCTTTGTGTTTGTTTCAAAAGTACCCAATATTTGGCAGATGTTTTGCAGCTGTGCTTTCAAAAAATACAGTGGTCAACCACCCTAAACTGGCTCTGACTTGACCACGAAAATGCACCTGCTGCACAGATGAGACCTGGAGGTGTCCAGATGTTATTGTGGTTGTTCAGTCATCTAGTCGTGTCCTACTTTTTGCAACCCCATGGACTGCATCACACCAGGCCTCTCTGTCCCTCACCATTTCCCAGAGTTTGCCCAAGTTCATCTCATTGCATTGGTGATGTTGTCCAGCCATCTAATCCTCTGATGCCCTCTTCTCCTTCAGCCCTCAGTCTTTTTGAGCATTAGGGACTTTTCCAATGAGTCAGCTGTTTGCATCAGATGACCAAAGTGCTGGAGCTTCAGCTTCAACATCAGTCCTTCCAGTGAATATTCAGGATTTATCTTCCTTAAGATTGACAGGTTTGATCTTTTTGCTGTCCAAGGGACTTTCAGGAGTCTTCTCCATCACAACAGTTCCAAGGCATCAACTCTTTGGTGCTCTGTCTTCTTGATGGTCCAGCTCTCACAACCATACATGACCACTGGGAAAACCATAGCCTTGACTATATGGATCTTTGTTGGCAGCGTAACGTTTCTGCTTTTCAACACACTGTCTAGATTTGTCATAGTTTTCCTGCCAATAAGTAATGATCTTCTGATTTCATGGTTGCAGTCACTGTCCACAGTGATTTTAGAGCCCAAGAAGAGGAAATCTGTCACTACTTCCACCTTTTCCCCTTCTATTTGCCATGAAGTAATGAGGCCAGATGCCAAGATCTTAGTTTTTTAAATATTTAGTCTTAAAATGGTTCTTTAACTCTCCTCCTTCACCCTCATCAAGGTGAAGGAAACTTTGGTTCCTCTTTTTAAAATATTTTTAAAAATAAAAGTTTTAAAAATATTTAGTCTTAAAATGGTTCTTTCGCTCTCCTCCTTCACCCTCATCAAGGTGAAGAACCCTTTGGTTCCTCTTCACCTTCTGTCATTCAGGTGGTATCATCCACATATCTAAGGTTGTTGATGTTTCTCCCACCCACTTGATTCTGGCTTGTAACTCATCCAGCCTGACATTTCTCATGATGTGCTCAGAATATAGATTAAACAAACAGGGTAACAGCATACAGCTCTGTCATACTCCTTTCTCAATCTTGAGCCAATCAGTTGTTCTATACAGGATTGTGACTGCTGCTTCTTGACCCACATACAGGTTTCTCAGGAGACAGCTAAGATAGGCTGATATTCCCATGTCTCTAAGACCTTTCCATAGTTTGTCATGATCCACATAGTCAAAGGCTCTAGTGTAGTTGATGAAACAGAGGTAGATATTCTGAAATTCCCTTGCTTTTTCTATAATCCAGGGAATGATGGCAATTTGATACCTAGTTCCTTTTCTTTTGCTGAACCCACCTTGGACATCTGGAATTTCTTGAGTCACATAATGCTGAAGCTAGCATGCAAGATTTTAAGCATGACCTTACAAGCATGGGAGATCAGTGCAATTGTTCAATGATTAGCACATTCTTTGGTACTAAGATGTCCAGATGTTACCTTTGCTTTATTATCATGCTAAGATCTCCACCCAAAGTGGGAGGATTTGTAATCTGCTAGGCACAATGCATTGATGCCCTGTGTGAAGAAGTGTCAAAGACTGCCCATGCCCCAGCTGCCCCTGGAAGTTTCTGCCCTTTTCCTGGTCCCTGATGATGTGTCTGCCTCCCACCCTTTACTTATTTATTTTTTTTCAGTTTTATTTATTTATTTACTTTACAATATTGTATTGGTTTTGCCATACATTGACACGAATCTGCCATGGGTGTACATGTGTTCCCCATCCTGAACCTCCCTCCCACCTGCCTCCCCATCCCATCCCTCTGGGTAATCCCAGTGCACCAGGCCCAAGCACCCTGTATCATCCATCGAACTTGGACTGGCGATTCGTTTCACATGTGATAATTTACATGTTTCAACGCCATTCTCCCATATCATCCCTCCCTCACCCTCTCCCACAGAGTCCAAAAGACTATTCTATACATCTGTGTCTCTTTTGCTGTCTCACATATAAGGTTATCATTACCATCTTTCTAAATTCCATGTATATGCATTAGTATACTGTATTGGTGTTTTTCTTTCTGACTTACTTCACTTTGTACAATAGGTTCCAGTTTCATCCACCTCATTAGAACTGATTCAAATGTATTCTTTTTAATGGCTGAGTAATATTCCATTGTAAATATGTACCACAGCTTCCTTATCCATTCGTCTGCTGATGGACATCTAGGTTACTTCCATGTCCTCGCTATTATAAACAATGCTGTGATGAACATTGGGGTACACGTGTCTCTTTCAATTCTCATTTCCTCAGTGTGTATGCCCAACAGTGGGATTGCTGGATCTTATGGCAGTTCTATTTCCAGTTTTCCAAGGACTCTCCACACTGTTCTCCATGGTGGCTGTACTAGTTTGCATTCCCACCAGCAGTGTAAGAGGGCTCCCTTTTCTCCACACCCTCTCCAGTATTTATTGCTTGTAGGCTTTTGTATAGCAGCCATTCTGACTGGCGTGAAATGGTACCTCATTGTAGTTTTGATTTGCATTTCTCTGATAATGAGTGATGTTGAGCATCTTTTCATATGTTTGTTAGCCATCTGTATGTCTTCTTTGGAGAAATGTCTGTTTAGTTCTTTGGCCCACTTTTTTATTAGGTCGTTTGTTTTTCTGGAATTGAGCTGCAGGTGTTGCTTGTATATTTTTGAGTTAATTCTTTCTCCATTGCTTTGTTTGCTATTATTTTCTCTAATTCTGAAGGCTGTCTTTTCACCTTGCTTATAGTTTCCTTTGTTGTGCAAAAGCTTTTAAGTTTAATTAGGTCCCATTTGTTTATTTTTGCTTTTATTTCCAGTATTCTGGGTGGTGGGTCATAGAGGATCCTGCTGTGGTTTATGTCGGAGAGTGTTTTGCCTATATTCTCCTCTATGAGTTTTATAGTTTCTGGTCTTACATTTAGATCTTTAATCCATTTTGAGTTTATTTTTGTGTATGGTGTTAGAAAGTGTTCTAGTTTCATTCTTTTACAAGAGGTTGACCAGTTTTCCCAGCACCACTTGTTAAAGAGATTGTCTTTTTTTTTTCATTATATTTTCTAGCCTCCTATGTCAAAAATAAGGTGTCCATAAGTGTATGGATTTATCTCTGGGCTTTTTATTTTGTTCCATTGATTTTTTGTGCCAATACCATACTGTCTTGAAGACTGTGGCTTTGTAGTAGAGCCTGAAGTAAGGCAGGTTGATTCCTCCCGTTCCATTCTTCTTTCTCAAGATTGCTTTGGCTATTCAAGGTTTGTTGTATTTCCATACAAATTGTGAAATTATTTGTTCTAGTTCTGTGAAAAATACCGTTGGTATCTTGACAGGGATTGCATTGAATCTATAGATTGCTTTGGGTAGTTTACTCATTTTCACTATATTGATTCTTCTGATCCATGAACACAGTATATTTCTCCATCTATTTGTGTCTTCTTTGATTTCTTTCACCAGTGTTTTATGGTTTTTTATATATAGGTCTTTTGTTTCTTTAGGTAGATATATTATTAAGTATTTTATTCTTTTTGTTGCAATGGTGAATGGAATTTTTTCCTTAATCTCTTTTTCTGTTTTCTCAGTGTATAGGAATGTAAGGGATTTCTGTGTGTTGATTTTATATCCTGCAACTTTACTATATTCACTGATTAGATCTAGTAATTTTCTGGTGGAGTCTTTAGGGTTTTCTATGTAGAGGATCATGTCATCTGCAAACAGTGAGAGTTTTACTTCTTTTCCAATCTGGATTCCATTTATTTCTTTTCCTGCTCCAATTTCTGTGGCCAAAACTTCCAAAACTACATTGAATAGTAGTGGTGAGAGTGGGTACCCTTGTCTTGTTCCTGACTTTAGGGGAAATGCTTTCAATTTTTCATCATTGAGGATAATGTTTGCTGTGGGTTTGTCATATATAGCTTTTATTATGTTGAGGTATGTTCCTTCTATTCCTGCTTTCTGGAGGGTTTTTTTTTTTTTTTTAATCATAAATGGATGTTGAATTTTGTCAAAGGCCTTCTCTGCATCTATTGAGGTAATCATTTGGTTTTCATTTTTCAGTTTGTAATGTGGTGTATTACATTGATTGATTTGCAGATATTGAAGAATCCTTGCATCCCTGGGATAAAGCCCTCTTGATCATGATGTATGATCTTTTAAATATGTTGTTGGATTCTGTTTGCTAGAATTTTTTTGAGGATTTTTGCATCTATGTTCATCAGCAATATTGGCCTGTAGTTTTCTTTTTTGTGTGTGGCATCTTTGTCTGGTTTTGGTATTAGGGTAATGGTGGCCTCATAGAATGAATTTGGAAGTTTACCTTCCTCTGCAATTTTCTGGAAGAATGAGTAGGAGAGGTGTTAGCTCTTCTCTAAATTTTTGGTAGAATTCACCCGTGAAGCCATCTGGTCTTGGGCTTTTGTTTGCTGGAAGATTTCTGATTACAGTTTAGATTCCCAAGCTTGTGATAGATCTGTCAAAATTTTCTATTTCTTTCTGGTTCAGTTTTGGAAAGTTTCACTTTTCTAAGAATTTGTCCATTTCTTCCAAGATGTCCATTTTATTTATACATAGTTGCTGACAATAGTCTCTTATGATCCTTGTATTTTTGTTGTCTGTTGTGATCTCTCCATTTTCATTTCTAATTTTGTTGATTTGATTCTTCTCCCTTTGTTTTTCGATGAGTCTGGCTAATGGTTTGTCAATTTTATTTATCTTCTCAAAGAACCACAACCAGCCAACAAAGCTTTTGGCTTTGTTGATTTTTGCTATGGTCTCTTTTGTTTCTTTTGCATTAATTTCTGCCCTAATTTTTAAGATTTATTTCCTTCTACTAACCCTGGGGTTCTTCATTTCTTCCTTTTCTAGTTGACTTAGATGTAGAGTTAAGTTATGTATTTGACTTTTTTCTTGTTTCTTGAGGTATGCCTGTATTGCTATGAACCTTCCCCTTAGCACTGCTTTTACAGTGTCCCATAGGTTTGGTGTTGTTCTGTTTTCATTTTTATTCATTTCTATGCATATTTTGATTTCTTCTGTGATTCATTGGTTATTCAGCAGAGTATTGTTTAGCCTACATATGTTGGAATTTTTAATAGTTTTTCTCCTGTAATTGACATCTAATCTTACTGCATTGTGGTCAGAAAAGATGCTTGGAATGATTTAAATTTTTTTTGACTTTACCAAAGCTAGATTTATGACCCAGGATGTGATCTATCCTGGAGAAGGTTCCGTGTATGCTTGAGAAAAAGTTGAAATTCATTGTTTTGGGGTGAAATGTCCTATAGATATCAGTTAGGTCTAACTGGTCTATTGTATCATTTAAAGTTTGTGTTTCCTTGTTAATTTTCTGTGTAGTTGATCTATCCATAGGTGTGAATGGGGTATTAAAGTCTCCCACTATTATTGTGTTATTGTTAATTTCCCCTTCCGTACTTGTTAGCATTTGTCTTACATATTGTGGTGTTCCGATGTTGGGTGCATATATATTTATAATTGTTATATCTTCTTTTTGGATTGATCCTTTGATCATTATGTAGTATCCTTCTTTGTCTCTTTTCACAGCCTTTGTTTTAAAGTCTCTTTTATCTGATATGAGTATTGCTACTCCTGCTTTCTTTTGGTCTCTATTTGCTGGAATATCTTTTTCCAGCCCTTCACTTTTAGTCTGTATGTGTCCATTGTTTTGAGGTGGGTCTCTTGTAGACAACATGTATGGGGGTCTTGTTTTTGCCTGGAAACCCTATGGGGCAGAGGAGCCTGCCTCCTACCCTTTAAAATTCTCTTACTCTCCTCCCTTTGGAGAGAAGGTATTTTTAGAGCAAAGCTCTCCCTTCTCAATTCCTTGATCCTGAATAAAGTTTCTGCTCTGCTATACCAAACCTGGTTTCATTCAATTTGCATTTGTGACTCCAAGCAAAAGACCCATTGAGGAGTCATCAGTTCATTATGGATCAGTAATGGAAGTACAGAACTGGCATAAGATAGACACATGTGCATGCTAAGTCACTTCAGTTGTGTCTGACTCTGTGCGACCCTATGGATTGCAGCCTGCAAGGCTCCTCTGTCCATGGGATTCTCCAGGCAAGAATACTGGAGTGGATTGTTGTGCCCTTCCACAGAAATGAACACTAAACCAATGGAAAAGACTTGAGTACCTAGAACACAGTCAAATGCTCTTTGATAACACTGTGCAATGGGGAAAAGTCAGTCTCCAACAGATAGAGTTTGGAGAATTTGGTATCTATGTGTAAAGAATGAACTTGGACCCTTATCTTACACCATCACAAAAATTAATTCACCATGGATTAAAGACTTAAGTATCTAAGACCTAAAATTATAGAACTCATACAAGAAACCATTTAGAAAGGTTCTATAACAATATTGGCAAGATTTCTTGTATATGACATCTAAAACACAAATAGCAAAAGCAAAAATAGACAAATAGGACAACATCAAAGTAAGAAACTTCTGTGTGGCAAAGAAATAGAAGAGTGAGAGGGAGCCTATAGAACAGGAGAAAATATTTGTAACCAATGTATCCCATAATATGTTAATATCCAAAATATATGAATATATTTTAATATATTTATAAATATACACATTTATAAATATATTAAATGTATTAATATATAATAACGAATTCATAGAACTCAATAACAGGAAAACAAATAACTTGATTTAAAAATAGACAAAGGACCTGAATAGGGATTTCCCCCAAAACAACAAAGTCCAAAGGTGTTTAAAAAGATGCTGAATACTGCTAATCATCAGGGAAATGCAAATCAAAACTACAAGATATTATCTTGGACTTGTTTATTGATTATGATCAAGAAAACAGAAAATAACAAGTATTGACAAGAATAAGGTAATATCAGAACCCTTGTGTACTGTTGTTAGGAATGTAAAATGGTGTAGCCACTGTGGAAAATCATCTGGAGTTTCCTCAAAAAATTGAAAACAGGACTACCATAGGATCTAGTAATTCCACTGGTTGGTATTTATCCAAAAGAATTAAGATAATTGTACTCCTGTGTTAATTGCAGCATTATTCACAATATCCACAAGGTGGAACCAACCTAAATGTCTATCAGAGAATCGATGGATAAATAAAATCTGGTTTATATGTATAATGGAATATTATTCAGCCTTGTAAAAGAAGGAAGTACTATAACATGGATAAACCTTGGGGACATTATGCTAACGTGAAATAAATCGGTTATAGGAGGATGAATAATCCATGATTCCACTTAGGTATCTACAGTAATCAAACTCATAACAGCAGAAAGCAGAATGGTTGCCAGGGGTGGGGGAGGAGGAAAGGAAGGGTTGTTGTTCAATGATTATAAGAACACTTTAGTTGTGCAAAATGAAAATGTTCTAGAGGCCTGCTTTACTGAAGTGTGCATATAATTAGGTGCTTTACTGTGCATATAAAAATTTGTTGAGAATAGATTCCATGTTGTGTGTTTTTTACACATTAAAAATAAAAAAGTGGATCCCATAGATCCTAGTTCTGGTGAATACTATTAATGGTTAGCTGTGGGGAGGTAAGTGAGGTAATGTACTGCAGTATAGAGAGTATTTTCATTTTTTACTCTCTAGATAATGATATTTCTCATTTTTTAAAAAACAAGGTTTTGTATTAACGTATAAAATGGAAATAAAACATTATGGTCCCAGTTAAGAGTTGTGGGTTGTTTTTTTTTTTTAATGATGGCTGGCATTTTCTTTGTTTAATTTATTAATTCATTTGGTTGTCTCAGATGTTAGTTGCAGCACATGAGATTTTCCTTGTGTCATGCAGGATCTTTCTTTGTGGCACCTGGACTCTCTAGTTGTGGCACACTGGCTCCTGAGCACATGGGCTCAGTAGTTGTGGTTATTTGTTTCATGGCGTGTGTGACACTAATTTCCTGAACAGGGATTGAATTTGCCTCCTCCCTGCATTGCAAAGTGAATTCTTAACCACTGGACCACCAGGGAAGTCTCACTTCCAAAATATGTTATTGGTTCTTTCTTAGTAGCCTTCACCCCTCAGGTTAGTGCTACCATGTAAGGATTCTCCTCATTGAGTATGTTTTGGATGCTTCTAGGAATTGAGGAAATAACAATGAAGTGCTGTTGCAGATTCACAGGATTAACTGTGTAATAAATTTAGGCCAAAATTTTGCTTCTGTCCTGACTTCCATAAGCCTACTCTCTGATTGGTAGGCCACAGAAATGTTTTTGTTTTCCAAAGTTTATCTCAGTTCAGAACCAACATCACACCCTAGAGAAGTCTGTTTTCCTCCTTCTTGGATACAATCAACTTGGTAAGGAGTTGCAGGTCCCTTAGTAGAAGGATAGAAAGAAATACTGGATATACTTAAGGCAACAAAAATCAGACCTCTCTTTGGTGCACCATGTTCCAGGTCTGTGAATGGTCTGAGGTCTTAGAAGAGATGCTGTGATTCTCTGTTGTGAAGCAAAACTGTTCTTTTCTCAACCCAGACCTTTTCTTTTTCACTTATATAGATTCTGAAAAAATACATTTGTTAGTTCCCTATCGTTAAATCAATTGTCATTCCTAGGCTAAACTCAGCTGGGTCATAAATTATTATACCTCGCATATCTTGGAAGTATCTTTAGAGTTATTTTCATCTGTATTCACAAATGAAATTGAAATGTCCTTTTTACTCACAAAATGATCTTGTCAGGTTTAGTATCAAAGTAATGCCAGCTTCGTTATGTGACTTGAGTAGTTTGTGTTCCCTCTTTACTTATTCACTAGAAGAGATATAGAGATTTTGATGTTCTTTCTTAAATATTTGATAGAACTCTCTGAAGAACTTAACTATGCCTTAACTTTCCTTTGTTCAAACATTTTTGACTAATTCAGTTTCTTTAATGATTTAGGTCTGTGAGCTTTTTTGTTTCTTGAATTAGTATTGATGTTAATTTCTCTAACAATATGGTCATTATTTTGGGGCTTAAAGCTTACTGGAATGACATATTTCATAACATGTTCTTATTACCTCTTAATACATGCAAATATCTACTATGTCTAAACAGTAAATTTTGATATGTATTCATGTCTCCCTTCTCTATTTTGCTTAATCAGTTTTACCACAGTTTTGTCATTTATAAGAAACAACTTTTGACTTAGTTCACCTCCTCTGTTATTTTAGGTTATTTTCTATCTAATACATGTCTCTCCTCATTTTTATTTCCTTTCTTCTACTTTCTCTTTATTCACTTTGGATGTCTAGACAATTATTGAGAAATATATAAATATCTCTATTCTTTGATTCCCCTTATTGCAAATATTAATGAATTTGTGTGATACAGATGGTACCTAGAAGAGCAATGCTAGCATTTTAAAAATAGCAGTCTGAAGTGTGCAGCTCTCTTATCTGTGATTGCTGGAGAGGCTGCAGGGTGGTAGACCTTTCTGATGCAGACACATGCTTCATTACACAGTTGCTTGAGATACCTTGGAAAGCAGACCTGCAACTAGACCTTATAATTACAGGAGATTTGGTTGGAAAACTTTGGAATATCACTCTGTGATAGATTCTTTTTGTTGATTTATTATTATTTTTTTAAGTTCTATCAGTGATACAACAGTATAGGCTAGTTGGAACAGGTGGCTCTGAAGAGATAGCCTATGTAGTAGGCAAGACTGTAACCTCAAGTCTCTCTCAAGCATTTCCTATTAAGAGTTTTCAGGGGCAGGAGAGCTTCAAGAGGGAGAGCATCAGTCAGTTCAGTCGTCCAGTTATGTCTGACTCTGTGTGACCCCATGGACTGCAGCACATCAGGCTTCCATGTCTATCACCAACTCCAGGAGCTTACTCAAACTCATGTCCATAGAGTCAGTGATGCCATCCAACGATCTCACCCTCTGTCATCTCCTTCTCCTCCCACCTTCAATCTTTCCCAGCAACAGGGTCTTTTCAAATGAGTCAGTTCTTCACATCAGGTGGCCTAAGTATTGGAGTTTCAGCATCAGTCCTTCCAATGAATATTCAGGACCGAATTCTTTTAGGATGGACTGGTTGAATCTCCTTGCAGTCCAAGGGACTCTCAAGAATCTTCTCCAACACCACAGTTCAAAAGTATCAATTCTTTGGTGTTCAGCTTTCTTTATAGTCCAACTCTCACATCCATACATGACTACTGGGAAAACCATAGCTTTGACTATATAGACCTTTGTTTGCAAAGTAATATCTCTGCTTTCTAATATGCTGTCTAGGTTGGTCATAGCTTTTCTTCCAAGGAGCAAGCGTCTTTTCATTTCATGGCTACAGTCACCATCTGCAGTGATTTTGGAGCCCCCCAAAATAAAGTCTACCACTCTTTCCACTGTTTCTTTATTTATTTGCCACGAAGTGATGGGACCAGCTGCCATGATCTTAGTTTTCTAAATGTTGAGTTTTAAGCCAGTGTTTTCATTCTCTTCTTTCACTTTCATCAAGAGGCTGTTTAGTTCTTCCTCACTTTCTGCCATAAGGGTGGTATTATCTGCATATCTGAGGTTATTGATATTTCTTCCAGCAATTTTGATTCCAGTTATGCTTCATCCAGTCCAGCATTTCTCATAGATGTACCCTGCATATAAATTAAATAGGCAGGGTGACAAGATACAGCCTTGACGTACTCCTTTCCTGATTTGGAACCAGTGTGTTTTTCCATGTCCAGTTCTAACTGTTGCTTCTTGACCTGCATACAGATTTCTCAGGAGGCAGAACAGATGGTCTGGTATTCCCATCTCTTTAAGAACTTTCCACAGGATCTATACCATCAAAGTCTTTGGCACAGTCAATAAAGCAGAAGTAGATGTTTTCCTGGAACTCTCTTGCTTTTTTCATGATCCAGCAAATATTGGCAATTTGATCTCTGGTTCCTCTGCCTTTTCTAAATCCAGCTTGAACATCTGGAAGTTCACGGTTCATGTACTATTGAAACCTGGCTTGGAGAATTTGGGGCATTACTTTGCTAGAGTGTGAGATGAGTGCAATTGTGCGGTACTATGAGCATTCTTTGGCATTGCCTTTCTTTGGGATTGGAATGAAAACTAACATTTTCCAGTCCTGTGGTCACTGCTGAGTTTTCCAAATTTGCTGGCATATTGAGTGCAGCACTTTCACAGCATCATCTTTCAGGATTTGAAATCGCTCAACTGGAATTCCATCACCTCCACTAGCCTTGTTCATACTGATGTTTTCTAAGGCCCACTTGACTTCACATTCCAGGATGTCTGGCTCTAGGTGAGTGATCATACCATCGTGATTATCTGGGTCATGAAGATCTTTTTTGTACAGTTCTTCTGTGTATTCTTGCCACCTCTTCTTAATATCTTCTGCTTCTGTTAGGTCCATACCATTTCTGTCCTTTATCGAGCCCATCTTTGCATGAAATATTCCCTTGGTATCTCTAATTTTCTTGAAGAGATCTCTAGTCTTTCCCATTCTATTGTTTTCCTCTATTTCTTTGCATTGATCCCCGAGGAAGGCTTTCTTATCTCTCTTGCTCTTCTCTGGAATTCTGCATTCAGATGCTTATATCTTTCCTTTTCTCATTTGCTTTTCGCTTCTCTTCTTTTCACAGCTATTTGTAAGGCCTCCCCAGACAGCCATTTTGCTTTTTTGCACTCTTTTCCATGGGGATGGTCTTGATCCCTGTCTCCTGTACAATGTCACCAACCTCCGTCCATAGTTCATCAGGCACTCTATCTATCAGATCTAGTCCCTTAAATCTATTTCTCACTTCCACTGTATAATCATAAGGGATTTGATTTAGGTCATACCTGAGTATTCTAGTGGATTTCCCTACTTTCTTCAATTTAAGTCTGAATTTGGCAATAAGGAGTTCATGATCTGAGCTACAGTCAGCTCCTGGTCTTGTTTTTGCTGACTGTATAGAGCTTCTCCATCTTTGACTGCAAAGAATATAATCAATCTGATTTCGGTGTTGACCATCTGGTGATGTCCATGTGTAAAGTCTTCTCTTGTGTTGTTGGAAGAGGGTGTTTGCTATGACCAATGCATTCTCTTGCCAAAACTCTATTAGCCTTTGCCCTGCTTCATTCTGCATTCCAAGGCCAAATTTTCCTGTTACTCCAGGTGTTTCTTGACGTTCTGCTTTTGCATTCCAGTCCCCTATAATGAAAAGGACATCTTTTTTGGGTGTTAGTTCTAAAAGGTCTTGTAGGTCTTCAGCTTCTTCAGCATTACTGGATGTTCCCTTAGTATCTCCGGTTTTATTGAAGAGATCTCTAGTCTTTCCCATTTTATTGTTTTTCTCTATTTCTTTGCATTGATCACTGAGGAAGCGATGGCATATATGTGTACATATAGCTGATTCACTTCGTTGTTCAACAGGAACTAACACAACATTTTAAAGCAACTGTATACTAATTAAAATAGGAAAAGAAAATTTTGAATCTGAAAAAAAAAAAAATTTTCAGCCAGGCGGTGAAAGTGAGCTCAGGGGCGTAAATAAGATTAAGATGTGGGGCTCTCCATCCATTAAGGATAGAGTAAAAGAGTCTAGTAAATTAAAGGTCTCAGGGTATTTAAGAATAAAACATCTTTTAATGACTTTTGCTTATGATTATATGACAAAATTAACTAGAAGCCTACTAATTTTTTTTGTAAGAAATTTGTATTTCCAAAGAATTACAGGCTACCTACAAAAGCTTGTCATTTTTCTCACCTTGTAGCAAAACTCTGGCCTCAAATATGTACCATCAATATGTGGACTGCACAAAATAGCTTCTAAAAAGAATATAATCTCCAAAGTTTTGACTATGAAGGATTCGAACAAGGAAAATCTCCCAAAGGACAAAACCAAGGACTACAGAGACAATATCCAGGGGCATTATAATAAGCTATCATATGTGTTAACCAAGGAACTTAATTCAGTGACAAAACAGATTTTTCACCACTCTTGCCCAGTGGGATCTGATGGTTGCTATAGCTGAGTGACTGATAAGAATTTCCAGTGCTTCCTCCCAACAGAGTTTTAAATGTATTTGTGCTATTTCTATTCCATGACTTTGTGTTGCTGTAAGGGTGGAAAAAAATAATCTATTCCTTTTATATTTTAATGTTGTGAACATGATAAGCCACTTTAAGAGGAATTGTCTCCTTGGAATACTCACTTCCTCTACAAGGGAGACAATCCCCAAATTGTATCCATTTCAAAGTCCATCTCCAAGTGGTGTGCAGTGCTCTCCATCACATCTAGGTGTGACTCTTCCTGCTGTGGTTTGATATGTGGGAAGGGGGATTTGAACTTTCAGGGGAGAGATAAGCTGTGGACTGTGGCAAAGACTGATAGTTGCCCCTGTGATAGCTATTTTAACCTTCTGTAGGAACAGACTTTTAGTGAGGCATATGACTGCGCAGCTATGAAGACAATTTCCAGCCTCTATCACATCCAGTGTGCCTGTGCCCTGGCCAATGGGTTCTAAGTCAAAGTAATCATAACTTCTGGGATGTGCCTTTGAAAGAAGCATCATGCTTGTCCCTTCCCCTTTTCTTTACCTTTTCCCTCTGGCTGGCTGAATGTGAATGGCTTAGCAGAAGTTGAAGAGAAGTTATCTAAGATTGGCAGGTATGCAATGAGGGTAATTTAGCCATGGCAAAGAAAGGGACTTTGTCCTTGATAAAGTAATACCATCACTTGAGCCCTAGGCCATTTATTTTGGTTTGCTGTGTGAGGGATACACAAACTTCTATTTTGGCTTTCATTATAAGAAAGGAATCTATATCATAGCTAGTATAATGCAGAACTAATTATGATATCATTGAGTATGTATCTGAAAAGTTCTTTCTACATGTGTAGAATCCTATTATTTGAACTTTGAGCAGCTTTTGAAGCTACTAATGAAGGTCAACTCTGCTCCCTTTTGATGTGAAATAGATACAATGTAAAAAAATCCCCTAAGATTATTCCTTATAGTATACTGTTCAGTTCAGTTCAGTCACTCAGTCGTGTCCAACTCTTTGCGACCCCATGAATTGCAGTATGCCAGGCCTCCCTGTCTACCACCAACTCCCGGAGTTCGCTCAAATTCATGTCCATCGAGCCATCTCATCCTCTGTTGTCCTCTTCTTCTCCTGTCCCCAATCCCTCCCAGCATCAGAGTCTTTTCCAATGAGTCAACTCTTCGCATGAGGTGGCAAAAGTACTAGAGTTTCAGCTTTAGCATCATTCCTTCCAAAGAACACCCAGGACTGATCTCCTTTATAATGGACTGGTTGGATCTCCTTGCAGTCCAAGGGACTCTCAAGAGTCTTCTCCAACATCACAGTTCAAAAGCATCAATTCTTTGGCACTCAGCTTTCTTCACAGTCCAACTCTCACATCCATACATGATCACTGGAAAAACCATAGCCTTGACTAGACAGAACTTTGTTGGCAAAGTAATGTCTCTGCTTTTGAATATGCTGTCTAGATTGGTCACAACTTTCCTTCCAAGGAGTAAGCGTCTTTTAATTTCATGGCTGCAATCACTGTCTGCAGTGATTTTGGAGCCCCCCAAAATAAAGTCTGACACTGTTTCTTTCCCTGGCATTCAGAGATCCCTGATACTATTTGAGTTTATGTTTTAGTGGTTATTGTAGTTGTTGCTTCCTGCCTTATCTCCCTGAATTTAGTAAAATCTCTGTAGTCCTCATAGTACTGAATATGATAAATCACATCATACTCAGGCTATCTGGGAACTAAACCACTGGCATTTAAGATAAGAAATTCCACAGCAAAGCCCTTTGCTCATCTCCACCTCATCTTTTTGCCTTCCTTGGTTTATGACTAGTTGGAAATAATATTGTTTTGGTATTGAGATTGCAGAGGATACAGAAATCCAAACTGTAGCTGATAACAATAAATTTTATCAGGAAAATGAGAAAATGTCTTCATATAATGAACTATGTAGAAAGATAATCTAGGTATTTAGCTGGGAGATAAATACTTAGATTTCTGTGGTAGACCAGCAGAAGAAACTGGATTTTTTCTCTTTTGGATTTTGTCTTACATGTAGAATTTCAAAACTCTTGACCTGCAGAGGCCTCCCAAATACATTTTCATACCTGAAGATTTTATGTGGTTTATTCTGCTTCTATGAACATTTGTACTTTTTAGGTAGATGAACAAACTGAGTTACATGGCATGTACAAGGTCATGTTTTGAGTCACTAGTGAAACCTAGACTAAATTTTTAGTGTTGCTCAAGCCATTTTAATGCAAATTTCACTGCACTGTATATGCTGGAAAATTTTTAATACTTTTACAAAAAGAGTTATTGTGCATGACTCCCAGATTTTCGCATTTTTCTTACCCTGTTTTTTAGTTGACCTTTTTTTTTCTTCTTAACTCAGACTAACCTTTGGCATCACTTTTCTAACCTCTAGGTTGTATATGTGCATTGTGAAGCTTATCACTTTTGAGGTATAAACACGTGGTGTATTCAAACCACTGAAACTCTTTGAGTATGTCACTGTGAAGTGCTGTAAAAGTGGAAAAACCTAAAGAGATTATTCCTGACATTAGTAAGCCTAGGTGGGTCCTTTACAGATGTGTTCTTTGTATATACTATGTAATAAATTTAAGGGGCTATTTATGTGTGGTAGATAAAGTGCAATAAATTAAAATGAGGTATTCACTTTCATTTAAATCAAGTGAAAACCCATTTTATAAGCCAATCAGCTTGCTATAGATTGGGTAATGTTAGAGCATCAGTTCTTTTTCCTGAGAATATAGTAACATATCTTGCATTTTCTTTGATATCATACTTTTTCATAATTTGGCTATTCTGAAAAAGTAGCCTGAGAGTAGACTTCTCTTTATTATTTCCCCAAATAAAGCTTTATTTATCTTACTTAAAGAAAACAGAGTTCAGTCATTTCCCAACTTGTTTCCATCAATGCTTGAAGAAAAATATGTTCTCAGAAGTGTCAGTCAAATCAGAAAGAGTTTGCTAGTAGTTCAATGGGTCAATCCATCAATACTGTACACCTTTTCAAATTTATAGTATGTTGAAGTATTAGTAAATAAAGTATTGTTACAACTAGTAGTACTACTATTACAGAAATGTCCAAGCACATCAACATGATGAGCCTGACACCAAGTTATTTGTTTTCTTCTTTATCTATTCCTGCCTTTCAATAACTGTTCAACCACTATTTAGAAGATTGACTTCTATGCTTCTCAGCTGTATTTGTATATAATAATAATAAATTACAAAACATTTCACTGCTGATTACATTAGTAAAAATCATCACTTTCTCTTTCCTGAATCTGAGTCTGCTTTTAGATTGTTATCACATTGTCCTTTAAATTACTTAAGGCTAGAAAACTTTGAATGCTCTATATTCCTTTACTACATGCATAATCTCTGTGTGTGTGTGTGTGTGTGTGTGTATGCCTGTGTCTCTGTGTGTCTGTGTGTTTGTGTGTGTGTTTTCTCTCCCTGACTCCCAGGCTTTCTCTTTGCAGACTGTCCTGATTTCCCAGAATTCTTTTTCCTTATTATTTGGCCAGTTTCTTTGATATCTATTTTTGTTTATTTAGCTTTTTTTATGCTTAGACTTTATAATTATATAAAGCTTCAGCCAAATATATGTAAGCATCCTGTATGATATAAATTTATAAGATCATAGAAGGATTCCTTCCTTTTTCTCATCTTGCTAAGGTAACTAAAAATAGATCCTATAGTTTCTTACATCCTTTCCCCATGAGAACTACTATACCTTTAGTTCTGGCCATTTCCAGCTTCTATTCTGACTTCCAAATAATTCCTCCCATTTCTGATTTCTCCCCACTCTTATCCTAGGCACCAGAGTGATTTCAAAAATGCAGATTTGATCATGTTATTACCCTGTTCAAATCCCACATGGCCTTTAGTCTCCTTAGCATGGTACCCAGTGTCCTTTACCGCATGACTGAAGCCTACCTCATCAGCCTCACCCTTACCACTCTTGGCTACTATATTTGCATCATGTAACATTGTCTCCTAGTGCACTTTTCTTTGAGGATATCTGTTTGGGAAAGTATTGTGGAAAAGAGAAACCAGTAAGACCACTATTTTGATTCTTAAATTTAATAAAATACATCTCTCCTTCTCCCATCAATGCCTATTAAAAAATTAAAGAATGTGCCAATTTCAAGATATTGGTAGTACCATGAATTTGACTGTGGTAGAATCCTCTAGATCAATTGTTTAAGATACCATAAGTATACATAAAAATAATTGCTTCCATCTTGAAAATTTTTAAATTCCATTTTAAAATTCAAAGAAAATAACCTGTTTTAGATGCTATTATTCAGGAAACACACACACACACACACACCCCTTATCAATGCTTTTTTCCCCTAATTACTTCCAAAGTAATTCAACTGTGACTACATTAGATTAGATAATTAACTTGAGAATGTCTTATTTGGCATAAATGCTTTAAGTATAATATTATACAGAGCTATTTTTTCTCTCTAATTCTCTAAGAGTTTGACTTTAACCATGGCTTTAAAAATACTAGTGTTTTGGATAAATTTTGTGTTAAAAGCCATCCACAAAATCACATTGGACACCTCTGTTTCTCCAGTGTCACACAGAAGAATGTGTTCAGTTTATTTTTCTGGAAGGCAAGTGAATAATGCAGACAAGATAAACCAACACATCAACTTTCAATTAACTGATAATTTACTGTGTGTAAGGCATAAAAAGGGTAGAAAAAACAATTGCCAGCCAGACACCAAAGTCTGTGCTATCTAGAGAAGAATAAACTTATCCATGTAAAGAGAATAAATGTGCCCATGTGAATGATGCAGATATCCACACATAAGTATAACAATAATAATAAATGATCATGATTAATGTTTATGGAGTGTTTATTGACCCTCCTCTATGCCAGGATCTGTGATAAACTTCTTTAAAGCACTGTATCACTGAATCTTCATAGAATCTCTGCAAGGCATGAACTATGGTTAGCCCCATTTTGCAGAATGAGAAGGATTCAAAAAATCATATACACACTTGGCTTTATTCATCTAGTGAGAAGTAGAGCTGAAACTTTTTTTTTTTTTTTTAGTTTCTAACTTCATACTACTCTAAAGAGAGAGTTTACTTTTGTCAGTGGCCTCACTAATATGGTAAAATTAAAAGATGAATAGAATCAGATATATTCACTATAAAATAAATTTTTAAAATTTATTTATTTTAATTGGAGGTTAATTACTTTACCATATTGTGGTGGTTTTTGCCATATATTGACATGAATCAGCCATTGGTGTACATGGGACGGGGCAACACATGTACAAAATATATTTTAAAAATCTTAATATATCAGGTCACAATTAAGATACAACTTCTTTGTGTTATCAGCTCATAGGTAGAGAGGGAGTTTTACCCAGGGATTAAAGTTCACCTTTGGTTAGAAGTGGCACTCAGCCAACCTTATTTCCTTGTTTTGAAGTCTTGATGTATTAAGCCATAAATAGCAGAAATATTGATAAATCAAGTGTGATGTGAGATTTCAAGTTTTAAAATACTTTCTGTATAATTGTTGTTGTTCAGTTGCTAAATCGTGTTCGAGTCTTTGTGACTCTGGACTTCAGCACACCAGGCTTCTCTGTCCTCCACTGTCTCCTGGAGTTTGCTCAAATTTGTGTGCATTTTGAGTCTAACCATCTCATTTAACATTTAACCATCTCATCTTCTGTTGCCTGCTTCTTCTTTCTCCATTTACTTTCTTCTGTGTAACCAGATTAAAAAATTAAAGCACTGCTCCTTAAGATTACAGAAATTACCATGGTACATTTCAAGTCATAATTCCAAAACGGCATCAGCATAAATGATCATGTTACTAATTGAGTCCATATGTAGAATGGAACAGGGTATACACATAAAGATCTACTTTGATAAATGAAATCTGTTTGGAATAAACAGCAAACAATATCTCTTAAGTTGTCATTACTGTGGTATTCAAATGGAAGGAAATTCATGAATGATTATGGAAATTTTGATAAACACATTCAAAATGCAGTTTAAAAGCAGTGTGCATAACATGAAAAGATTTTTATTTCTTGTTTTCTTAGCTGAGTTAATCTACTTGTATTTCAGAAATCTAATATTTAAGGAGGAAGAAAATGGCAATTTAGTTGTCATTGGCACAGATATAATGATGGGAAATTCCTATAAATATTTTTAGTCAATTAGGGTTGGCCAGGAAATTTGGATATGCATGACACAAACAACAATTCATAGGGAAAAAGACAAAATGGATTTTCAAACCATGAGACAGTACATAAAGAGATAAAGGAATATGAGATTCATTCATTCATTATTCATTCATCCAATAGGTTTGTATCAAGCACGTTACTGTTCCAGATACAGCAGTGGACAATAGTCTGTGTCCTCATGGGCACATTCTGGTGAGAGGTTCAGAAATCTTAAGACTAATAGTCCAATCCACTATTTAACAATTATGATAAATGCTTTAAGGAGACATTAGAGTGAACTATGAATGTAATAAAAGAGCTTGATTGAGTGGGTGGGAGAAAATGAGGACATGGCAGGCACATCAAAGACTGATTCATTAACAAAGCAACGTTTTGGCCGAGGTCTGAATAATTAGTCCAGTCAACTAGTGAATGAGGCAGAAAGGCAGATAATTTTGTGAAGTACATGCATACAGATCCGTGGTGGATGACATGGGATGGGGATCAATGATAACAAAACCTCTAAAACTTGTATAGTAGTATCTATGTGCCAGACATCATGCTTAGGGCTTAACCTACACTTACTCAGTGACTTCTCATAGCAACACCCTGAAGTTAGTTTTATTATTATCTCATTTTTTAAGGATAAAGAACACAGGCAGAATAACTTTCTAAGGATCACAGTGCTAGTCTGTGGTAGATCTGGTTCAACCCAAGGTCATATAACTTTAAAGAATGCACTTTTGGCCACTGTCTACCCAGATTATGCATTCATCGGTAATTGTCCAGCATCAGTGTGAGCTTCTATACCAAGCTTTTTCACAGTGTGGTTGATAGTTGTCAGAGAATTGAGAGTGACTCTGAAACTCCAGTACTTTGGCCACCTCATGCAAAGAGTTGACTCATTGGAAAAGACTCTGATGCTGGGAGGGATTGGGGGCAGGAGGAGAAGGGGACGACAGAGGATGAGATGGCTGGATGGCATCACGGACTCAATGGACATGAGTTTGAGTGAACTCCGGGAGTTGGTGATGGACAGGGAGGCCTGGTGTGCTGCAATTCATGGGGTCGCAAAGAGTCAGACACAACTGAGTGACTGAACTAAACTGAACTGAACTGATGTCCAAGAAAAATGATGTATTTAGAAGCAGTACAATCAAGTGAAAGAGGAGAGTGGAAAAGTTGGCTTTAAGCTCAACATTCAGAAAACGAAGATCATGACATCTGGTCCTATCACTTCATGGGAAAAAGATGGGGAAACGGTGGAAACAGTGTCAGACTTTATTTTTTGGGGCTCCAAAATCACTGCAGATGGTGACTGCAGCCATGAAATTAAAAGATGCTTACTCCCTGGAAAAAAAGTTATGACCAACCTAGATAGCATATTCAAAAGCAGAGACATTACTTTGCCAACTAAGGTCTGTCTAGTCAAGGCTATGGTTTTTCCAGTGATCATGTATGGATGTGAGAGTTGAACTGTGAAGAAAGCTGAGTGCCAAAGAATTGATGCTTTTGAACTGTGGTGCTGGAGAAGACTCTTGAGAGTCCCTTGGACTGCAAGGAGATCCAACCAGTCCATTCTAAGGAGATCAGTCCTGGGTGTTCTTTGGAAGGAATGATGCTAAAGCTGAAACTCCAGTACTTTGTCCACCTCATGCAAAGAGTTGACTCATTGGAAAAGATTCTGATGCTGGGAGAGATTGGGGGCAGGAGGAGAAGGGGACGACAGAGGATGAGATGGCTGGATGGCATCACGGACTCGATGGACGTGAGTCTGAGTGAACTCCGGGAGTTGGTGATGGACAGGGAGGCCTGGCATGCTGCAATTCATGGGGTTGCAAAGAGTCGAACACTACTGAGTGACTGAACTGAACAATCAATACGTGATTGGTAAGTTTACTTTGGAATCAATCAAAATTTGACTCCCTTCCTTTTGTGCATATGTTGGACAAGTTTGTTGAACCTTCCAAATACCAACTAATAGCTTCAAAACTGAGTTAATAATGATGTCTTTAGTACAAGCTTGCTGTGAGGTTCACATGAGATAATAAATATTCAGTATATCCTTGGCACAGAGTAACTGCCCTTGGCACAGAGTAAGTGTCCTGTAGTGTTGGTCACTCAGCAGTGTCCAATTCTTTGTGGACCACATGGACTATAGCTCACCAGGTTCTCTCTGTCCATGAAATTATGGAACAGGTAATACTGGAGTGGGTAGCCATTCCCTTCTCTAGGGAAACTTCTTGACCCAGGGAATGAACCCAAGTCTCCGGCATTGCAGGCAAATTCTTACCTCCCAAGCCACCAGGAAAACCCAGTATATGTTAGCTATTATTATTAGCAGAAAAAAAGATTGATAATGAACATCAAAGGACTTTTAGTGCTTTGCATGAGGGTGAATGTTATTTCACAAGCAGCAGGAAGTCACATTTTCTGAAAAAGAACTACTTCAGCATACATAGTAAATTATTAGTGATAATCTGTAGTTTACAAAATGGTATTGAATGGATTATTTAATTCCACTTAATCTCATAGGGATGATATTTTGATTGTAATTTTACAGATAGACTCAAACTTAGAGATCTTAAATGACATGTCCAAGAGCTCAGACGACAGTACAAGAGCTGTAATTTTGATTCAGTACTTCAAGTAAAAGATCATTTTAGTTTTCATCATACCACAGTTTGTGAGTAATTTTAAGAGGCATGGTTAAGAAGTTCCATTGAAACATGTATAATATCATATAAGAAATGAATCGCCAGTCCGGGTTCGATGCAGGATACAAGATGCTTGGGGCCGGTGCACTGGGAAGACCCAGAGGGATGATACGGGGAGGGCAGGGTGAGGGGGGTTCAGGATGGGGAACACGTGTACACCCGTGGCAGATTCATGTTGATGTATGGCAAAACCAATACAATATTATAAAGTGATTAGCCTCCAATTAAAATAAATTTAAATTTAAAAAAGTTCCATAGAGAAATTAAGGGGAAAAATTGTTTTGGTTATTCTGAGTTTGAGGTTTTTAACTTTTCAGTGTTGATGGAAGGAACATAGGTACCTGATGAAAGTCTGAGAAGCTGGAGACTTTGGTGTTAGTCCCATTCTGCCACTTCTTGACTTTGTGACAAGTTGTAGACAAGCCACTTAACCTTAGTGTTTGTAGGTTTCTTCAGTTGAGGAAAGCAAAATATAATCCCATTTATTGGGGCTTTTCAGTGGATCAAATGACACACAATCAACAAAGCAGGAAGCTCAAGAAACATACACATTTATTATGTTCACTTTACATACAAAAAAGTTTCTATCCTCTGGTAGCTCAGCTGGTAAAGGATCCACCTGCAATGCAGGAAACCTGGTTCAATTCCTGGGTTGGGAAGATCCACTGGAGAATGGAAAGGTTACCCACTCCAGTATCCTTGGGCTTCCCTGTTGGCTCAGTTGGTAAAGAAACAGCCTGCAATGTGGGAGACCTGGGTTCAATCCCTGGCTTGGTACAATCCCCTGGAGAAGGGAACAGCTACTTACTATATATAGTGCATGGGGTCGCAAAGATTTGGACACAACTGAGCCACTTTCACTTTCCCCAGCCATGAATTTAAAACATTATAGGAAAAATACAGTCAGAACCACTGGAGTTGAAGGAGAATCTGTCAAAATTTTTGTTATTAAAATGAAATCAAATATCTAGAAAACTCGATATTCAGTGACATTTAATACATGTTAACCCATTAATATGGCAACTCTTCTTTTTTCCATTTACTGGCTCTACTCACCAGAAGTCTTTGGGTTCTCTCTCTCTTCCAGTTTGAATTGTGAACCTGCAGATCTGTCTTGGCTTGTTGCACAGGTCGTATGTATTGAGGTGTCCCTGGTGGCTCAGACAGTAAGGCGTCTGCCTGCAATGTGGGAGACCCGGGTTTGATTCCTGGGTCGGGGAGATCCCCTGGAGAAGGAAATGGCAATCCACTCTAGCACTCTTGCCTGGAAAATCCCATCGACAGAGGAGCCTGATAGGCTACAGTCCATGGGGTCACAAAGAGTTGGACACGACTGAGCGACTTCACTTCACTTTCCAAGTCTAGTCCTTTATCCAGATATTAAAGATATTTTTGTTTTTATGGCTTTGCTTTCTATGTCCTATAATATTTTCAGACATATACTCTGCTTCTTTAGAGAAGCAAGAGTAAAAGTCTAAGGTTCTGGTGTATTCTTCTCGACTTCCTTTATCATTTGCAAGATCCCTTGAGATCGTTTTTCTTTTTTGCAGGGGATGTTGAGAGAGTTGGAACTTTCTACTTTTCTCTTCTTTTCCTATTCCAGTCTTGTGATTTTGTCTCCTTCTAATTATCCTCAATTGATTTTATACCAATTCTATCTGATGGAAATTTTTGAGATTTTGAAAATGTCATAGGATATAATGTCACACATACTAGACATTTCCATAGCATAACTCATATTTTTGGAATTTAACATAATAACCACCAATATGATATAAGCCATTATAAAATTACTGCTTGAAGAACAATGGGGCTCTGACCTGTATAACTTTTGTAAAAGCTAGAATAGCTGAAATAATGTAACTGCTTGAAAGAATAACATTAAGAATTTTCCTCCTCCCTCCATCCCTTTGGCTTAAGTTAGATAATCTGATATTTTCCTAAACAAGATAATAAAAGTCCAATGTGAAAAAGCTTCACATGAAAAAAATATTCTAATAGTGTTGAGATAGTAGATTGAAATATGTTCAGTTCAGTTCAGTCACTCAGTCATGTATGACTCTTTGTGATCCCATGAACCACAACATGCCAGGCCTCCCTGTTCATTACCAACTCCCTGACTTCACTCAAACTCATGTCCATTGAGTCGGTGATACCATCCAACCATCTCATCCTCTGTCATCCCCTTCTCCTCCCACCTTCAATCTTTCCCAGCATCAGAGTCTTTTCAAATGAGTCAGCTCTTTGCATCAGGTGGCCAAAATATTGGAGTTTCAGCTTCAGCATCAGTCCTTCCAGTGAACATCCAAGACTGATCTCCTTTAGCATGGACTGGTTGGATCTCCTTGCAGTCCAGGGGACTCTCAAGAGTCTTCTCCAATACCACAGTTCAAAAGCATCAATTCTTCTGCACTCAGCTTTCTTTATAGTCCAACTCTCACATCCACACATGACTATTGGGAAAACCATAGCCTTGACTAGACGGACCTTTGTTGACAAAGTAATGTCAAATATGCTGTCTAGGTTAGTCATAACTTTCTTTCCCAGGAGTAAGCGTCTTTTAATTTCATGGCTGCAATCACCATCTGCAGTGATTTGGAGCCCCCCAAAATAAAGTCAGCCACTGTTTCCACTGTTTCCCCATCTATTTGCCATGAAGTGATGGGACCAGATGCCATGATCTTCATTTTCTGAATGTTGAGCTTTAAGTCAACTTTTTCACTCTCCTCTTTCACTTTCATCAAGAGGCTTTTTAGCTCCTCTTCACTTTCTGCCATAAGGGTGGTATCATCTGCATATCTGAGGTTATTGATATTTCTCCCGGCAATCTTGATTCCAGCTTGTGCTTCTTCCAGCCCAACATTTCTCATGATGTACTCTGCATAGAAGTTAAATAAGCAGGGTGACAATTATACAGCCTTGACGTACTCCTTTTCCTATTTGGAACCAGTCTGTTGTTCCATGTCCAGTTCTAACTGTTGCTTCCTGACCTGCATACAGATTTCTCAAGAGGCAGGTCAGGTGGTCTGGTATTCCCATCTCTTTCAGAATTTTCCACAGTTTACTGTGATCCACACAGTCAAAGGCTTTGGCATAGTCAATAAAGCAGAAATAGATGTTTTTCTGGAACTCTCTTGCTTTTTCGATGATCTAGCAGATGTTGGCAATTTGATCTCTGGTTCCTCTGCCTTTTCTAAAACCAGCTTGAACATCTAGACATTCACAGTTCACATACTGTTGAAGCCTGGCTTGGAGAATTTTGAGCATTACTTTACTAACATGTGAGATGAGTGCAATTATGCCGTAGTTTGAGCATTCTTTGGCATTGCCTTTCTTTGGGATTGGAATGAAAACTGACCTTTTCCAGTCCTGTGGCCACTGCTCAGTTTTCCAAGTTTGCTGACATATTGAGTGAAGCACTTTCATAGAATCATCTTTTAGGATTTGAAATAGCTTGGTTTTGTTGGAGTGTTAGAAGCAGCACTCCTTTATATGCTTATGAGACAGCTTAAACCACATGATAATGTAATCTGTATGATAGCAAAACATATGAAAGAAGTTTACTATTCTACAGAGGTAGTTTTGATTTATAACTTTTATTTGCCATGCCAGCAGTAACAATGCTTTAAGAAAACTAGAATGAGAATAAGCATTTGAAACCACATAGTTCAATATCCTTATTTTAGACAGGTGAATGCTGGACTTAGAAGAAGGTGAAGTGGTTAATTAAGATCATACTGCTGGACAGAGGCTCCAGTGGGCACCCTGATACACTAATCGCATTGCAGTGCTCCTTTGTGAATACTTACCTTTTCCCCAGTGTGCTCCATGTTTTGTGCACCTGAAAACAGAAAGACAATCTGGGAGTGGGCTTTCACACATAGCCAATAACAAAGCAAGCATTTAGCCTAGCTGCCAGCACATGAGTCAATTTCAGGCAAATTGATGTATGCCAGCAAATAATACTATTAAGAAAGGGATGTATTGTAGACCAAAGAAACGACCTTCACACAAGTAGAAATTGAAGCAGTGTTGAATGCACTGTAAGATGGAAGGGCAAATGAATTATATATAAAGATAGTTCAAATTGATTGTGGCAGCAAGAGGCCAGTCAAGGACATTCACAGGCAAACTTACTCAAATATTTCTCCATCATTCCTCAAGAAAATGTTCTGAATCCTTGATCTGGAAAAGAAACGAGATCTGGATAGAGAACTCCTAACCATCACACTTTGTCAATCCCATTGCTACTAAAACCCACCAAAATTTAAAAACTTGAAAACAGGTAAATATGCTAAATAGGGCTCAAGTGACATTATGGTGAGGCAATAGAGGCAGCATGGATGATGAATGCGGGGACAGATTACCGTTTGAAAATCTGCATAATGAATGCTTCTTCACATTCACAGCCAAAGCAAAGGGGAGAGAAAGCAATCCCAAACTGAGGAAGGCTTCCCAGCAGAATGTATGAGAGAAAGATGCTGCCAATTTATAACTGCCAAGTTTTCTATGGCAGGGGCTGAAGGGCACTGGGAAGTCATAGTGAATAAAGAGTGACATGTTAGAATTTGCTCTTATGGGAGAATACTAGCTGGGAGGTGGAGGGCTGTTTTCACAAACATAAAAAAAAAATGTTGATATATGTTTTACTGAAGTGGAAAACCTTGAAATCAACTCCTAGGATACCTGGAATGGTCTTCCTCAGTGCCTATATTTTCCTCCAATTAGACACCTCCACATCATCAAGCAAATGATAATCAACCATCAAAGTCTTAGGAAGTAGTACAGCATGATCAAAAGTCACTCCACCACCTCACTGTCCTCCTGTAAAGATCCTCACTGATGTGGAATTTCATACTGGAAAGGTTCTCATCACCCTCATCCTATAGTTATCCATGACCTCTGAAGCCTGTCTTGCATTTATATCATCACAAGTAAAGTCTCAGTAAATAATGGAGGAAGAGGAAACAGGTGAAGTGTAAGGACCACCTGTTGAGCAAAGAAATCACCAAGGCTGCTGAAGGGAAACACATTTGTAAGTCCTAAGAGAAGCCAAGAATGAAAGGGCTGTATATTTCCCCCAGGAAGTACACAAACAGTTTCTATCTACCACCAAATGTTCAGTGGAGTGTTCAGTGTTTGGGAAATGGCAGTAAATCCACTCTGGCAAAACCACTTTCCTGATCATGGTGTCTCCATAAGCAGATAAGGCAAGAAGCAGCAGTCCTGGGAGGTGTCTAGCAGAATAAGTCCTTTTTGGAGGTCACTGAGTAACCCTACTATAGCGCCTGTATACTCCAGGATGGAGTCGCCTCAGGCCAAACAACTAACAGGGAGGAAGTACAGCCCCACCCATCAGCAGACAATTGGATTCAAGATTTACCGAGCATGGCCCTGCCCACCAGTGTGTGTGTGTGTGTGTGTGTGTTAGTCCTCAGTGGTGTCCAACTCTTTGCAACCCTGTATACTGTAGCCCACAGGCTCCTGTGCATGGAATTCTCCAGGCAACAATACTGGAGTGGATTGCCATTCCCTTCTCCAGAGGAACTTCCCGACCTAGGGATCGAACCCTGGTCTCCTACATTCCAGGCAGATTCTTTACCATTTAAGCCACAGGGAAGTCTTAAGAAGACATGTTGTGTGTCATCTTGCCCACCAGAGCAAGACTCAGTTTTCCCCACAGCCAGTTCCTCCCATAAGGAAGCCTGCACAAACTTCTTTTCCTCATCCATCAGAGGGCAGGCAGAAGTAAGAACTATAATCTCACAACCCCCAGAAGGAAAACCACAGTCTAGGAAAGCTAACTAAAATAATCAAATGGATCACAGCTTTGTGTAACTCAGTGAAGCTTTGAGCCATGTTGTGCAGGGCCACCCAAATGTGGTCCACTGGAGAAGGGAATGACAAATCATTTCAGTATTCTTGCCTCAAGAACCTCATGAACAGTATGAAAAGGCAAAAAATAAGACACTGGAAGATGAACCACTCTCAGGTCAGTAGGTGTCCAGTATGTTACTGGAGAAGAGCAGAGAAATAACTCCAGATAGAATGAAGAGGCTAGGCCAAAGCAGAAATGATGCTCAGCTGTGGATGTGCCAGTGGTGAAAGTAAAGTCTGATGCTGTAAAGAACAACTTTGCATGGGAACATGGAATGTTAAGTCCATGAATCAAGGTAAATTGGTTGTTGTCAAGCAGGAGATGGTGAGAGTGAATATCAACATTTTAGGAGTCAGTGTACTAAAATGGATGGGAACGTGTGAATTTAATTCAGATGATCATTATATCTACTATTGTGGGTAAAGTGAAGTTGCTCAGTTGTGTCTGACTCTTTGCGACCCCATGGATTGTAGCCTACCAGGCTCCTCCATCCATGGAATCCTCCAGGCAAGAGTACTGGAGTGGATTGCTATTTCCTTCTCCAATTGTGGGTAAGAATCCCTTAAAAGAAATGGACTAGCTCTCACAGTCAACAAAAGACTCAGAAATGTAGTACTGGGTGCAGTCTCAAAAAAGACAGGATGCTCTCCATTCTTTTCCAAGGCAAGCCATTCAACATCATAGTAATCCAAGTCTATGCTCCAACCACAAATGCCAACAAACCTGAAGTCAAACAGTTCTATGAAGACTTATAAGACCTTCTAGAACTAACATCCAAAAAAAAAAAAAAAAAAAAAGATGTCCTTTTCATCATAGGGGATTGGAATGCAAAAGTTGGAAGTCAAGAGACACCTGGAGTAACAGGCAAGTTTGGCCTTGGAGTACAAAATGAAGTAGAGCAAAGGCTAACAGTTTTGCCAAGAGAATGCACTGGTCAAGGCAAACACCCTCTTCCAACAACACAAGAGACAACTCTACACATGGACATCACCAGATGGTCAATACCGAAATCAAGACAAAAAGAACATGCTCAGTCATATCTGACTCTTTGTGACCCCATGGATTGTAGCCTGCCAGGCTCCTCTGTCCATGGGTATTCTCCAGGCAAGAATACTGGAGTGGGTTGCCATTCCCTTCTCCAGGGGATCTTCCTGACCCAGGGATTGAACCCAGGTCTCTTGGATTGCAGACAGATTCTTTACCACTGCACCACCTGGGAAGCCTACATGTAAAAGGATGTGAGCGACTAGCTCTGTGGATAGAGGAGATGTAGATAAAGGGAGATGATGAGGTACATAAGACTGAGATGAACATATTATTAATAGCTGAAACTATAATCTAGCCCTGAATTTTATGGAAGGGCTCTCCTTTTTATGAAAGAAAAGGAGGTCTATGCTTTAAGGACTATTTGGGGCATGGGTGGGCTCCCTGGTGGTTTAGATGCTAAAGAATCTGCCTGTAATTTAGGAAACCTGGGTTTGATCCCTGAGTCGGGCAATCCCCTTGAGAAGGGAATGGCTACTGACTCTAGTATTCTTGCCTGGAGAATTCCCTGGACAAAGCCTGGAGGCTACAGTCCATGGGGTTGCAAATAGTTGGACATGACTGAGTGACTGAGCATGCATGAACACATACCGTCTATAAAAATTTATACAAAAGGATGACTGTAACCTTAAGAAGCATTTTTTCATGACTGGAACATGCATATCAGACTCACTGATGACTGCTTTATTTGTCCAAGAGGGTCCAAAATGTGGAGAGAACAATGAGCAATCACCTCCCTTTCTATTTCTAAGGTGCTTTGCACTTTTCCAGCATGTTTGTACTCTGTAAATTGTTGATTAATAATCAATCATTCATTAATAATAATGTCTAACCCTCTTGCACAAAATAATATGAATCAGTTACTTTCTTCAATCAATTATGTTTGAATATTCAGAATATGTTAAATAATTCTGACAGATTCTGGGTTTGTTTTTTTTTTCCCCCTTGGAGGACAAGCTTAATACTGAGCATCTAACCAGAGGATTAAGGTAGACTAGTAGGTGTATGGAGAAGTTACAAATAAAGCTTTCAATATTCTCCTTGCAAACGATCAAGTATCTCTTGGGGGAAAGAGAATCCAGATGACAAAGTTTATCTCAAGGCAGAGTGCTCCAGGTTCCATCCAGATGCAGAGTGCAGAGTCCATCATTCTCTTGTGACGTCGATTTAGAGTGGGCTGGAAAACATAGGCAACAGAAACAAAAGAAAGCAAATTCACTGTAAGCTCTGTGGACTGCTTGTTCAGGTTTTAGAGGGAAGGGTCAATGAATTACAATCATTTTCCCTTTCCAGAATTCAAAGCCAATTGAAAGACAGACACGAGAAGCAGACAAAGATCTAAAAAGCAAACAAAATCCTTTATTATGAATCGAATGTGGAATGGAGGACAAGATTTCTCAGTGTAGCCACGAAGGGCCTTGCTAAGGTTTTAATCCATGGATTGGGCAAGCAGTCCCTGACTCTGCTGGACCACTATAGAACACACCTGCAGAACAGACCACTTGCTGCATTTCAGAGAACAGACCAGAAAGCAGCCTCAGAGATGCCTTGGCAGGGGCTGAGCCACACAATCCCACTTTCTTCTGCCAAACTCACTTATCAAGCAATATACTTCTCTTCCCTAAAGAGAGAAATTGTGTTGGGGGCATGAGGAATGGAGCTGTATGTGCTATCCTTTCCTTCCCAAGGAAAAGTGATGAGTGGGGAAGACATGGTCCTACCAGCAATACACAGAATACAGGGAATTAGCAGCTGAGGGGCTAGAAACAGGAGGAGATGACGGAGACAGAGGAGACTTAATCCTCACCACGTTGATATAAATAACTGTCACAAAGTCCTCAGCTAACGGTGTTAGAGTTTGATTTTATCCTCATTCTCAGATATGGCCTGGAAGATGTGGTGCTCACCCAACATCCATAGTATCCTGAAGTATGTGCTTAATATTAACTAAATATAAAGTAACATTACAAAATTTTTAACTCTTATAGGTAGATAATTATATGCAACTGGA
Organism: Oryx dammah; assembly: GCF_014754425.2. Taxonomy (NCBI): domain Eukaryota; kingdom Metazoa; phylum Chordata; class Mammalia; order Artiodactyla; family Bovidae; genus Oryx; species Oryx dammah. The sequence continues at coordinate 31,233,768 of NW_024070209.1, forward strand.
CAAACATTGTAATCAGTGTTACATTATAACATTAGTAACTTAGGTTACTAATTAGAATATCAATTATTCTGTATGTTTCCCCATCCCATTTCAACAATTTTGAATCAATGAGTTATTTTATTGAATAAACATTCTATTTATTAAAGATCCATTATTTTATTTTATTTTATTTGGCCCCAAGCTTAGCAGTTTATTATTGTCATCGGGCTGGTTCTCACTGTCTGCAGAAGGATGGAAGGGACTCAGCTTTCTTCCTCCCAGCCTTGAAGAGCTTTTCTTAGAAACCACACTCTTTCAATTTGAAGCATGTCAGGGGGAAAGAGGTAGTAGTCAGGTGCCCCCATCTCCCCTCTGAATTCAGTCTGCTCTGCCCGCCAGGCTCATCTTTAACCCTGACCACTCATAAGCTCCGGGTACCAAACTTCATTGAACCTGTCCTCTCTTGGTCTCAGGACCACAGAGAGATCTGCTGGTGACCCAACTACAGGAAGGATCCTTGATTTGGAAAGTTAGGCTAATGCTTGTTAGGAACCGTCCAAGGTGACTCCTGAGGCCCACAGCCTGGGGAGCCATTAAGAACTCAAGCAAACGTCACCCGCCCCCAGCCTGTGCTCTCTTCCTCCAAGGCCTGAGACGCAGCCTCCCACTGGTGCAACTCTCTCTCCTGGGAGCCCAAGCCCTAGCCGCCTGTGTCTCCCCTCTAGCTGAGACAGTTCTGTCCCTGCTGAACACAGGGGAAGCCTCACTACAGAGGGAACGGGTGGGGGGTTTCTCGGTGTAGGAGACACATAGTGCAGGAAACTCGAGCAGCAGTGGTGTGTGCATGAAAGCAGGACAGTGCTGCGACCATGGCGCTGGTGAGGGGCCCACAAGGCCTAAAGGACATCCATCTCCTGCAGCCATGAAATTAAAAGATGCTTACTCCTTGGAAGGAAAGTTATGACCAATCTAGACAGCATATTAAAAAGCAGAGACATTACTTTGTCAACAAAGGTCTGTCTGGTCAAGGCTATGATTTTTCCAGTGGTCATGTATGGATATGAGAGTTGGACTGTGAAGAAAGCTGAGCGCTGAAGAATTGATGCTTTTGAGCTGTGGTGTTGGAGAAGACTCTTGAGAGTCTCTTGGAGAGCAAGGAGATTCAGTCGGTCCATCCTAAAGGAAGTCAGTCCTGAATATTCTTTGGAAGGACTGATGCTGAAGCTGAAACTCCAATACTTTGGCCACCTGATATGAAGAACTGACTCATTTGAAAAGACCCTGGGTTTGGAAGATCTGCTGGAGAATGGATAGGCTACCCACTCCAGTATTCTTGAGCTTCCCTGGTGGCTCAGCTGGTAAAGAATATGCCTGCAATGCCAGAGACCTGTGTTTGCCCCTGGGTTGGGAAGATCCCCTGGAGAAAGGAAAAGCTACCCCCTTCAGTATTCTGGCCTGGAGGATTCCATGGGCTGTATAGTCCATGGGGTCGCAAAAAATCAGACACGACTGAGCAACTCTCACATGATCACACTGTTTCCTGACAGATAACTGCTATGGAAAATGGGATTCAGTCCATTTCTTTGCTTAGGACACAAATTGTCAAGCTAGTGAAGGGTAGCTGAATATGTCACCCCAGAGCATGCTCCTTGGGCATATTGGTTATTTTGACTCAAGGACTTAAAAAACAGCTAATGCAAGGAGGCACTGAACTCCTCCTATCTGCCTAAAGACAGATCCTGCAAAAGGAACTCAATTATCAGAAAACCTCTCCCAGAGAGTTTCATCAACCAGGAAACACTGGCTCTTGCCACAGGAAAGAAGACTAGAAGCTGATGCCATACCATATATGCATACATGAGGTATATATGTTAATACCCTTCTGTTTGTTTTTCTCTGATCTGCCTTTTATTATAGGGGTCCTAGCTTAGAACTCAGAAGGGTTTCGGGAAAGTTATTTTCCATGAAAATCACTGACCCTCTGTCATCCAGTCACTGCATTCAGTGTGATGATATTGGACTGATCACTCAAGGTCCATATAAGGACGCCTGTCAAGGGGATGGAAAGGAATAGCTTAGGAAAAAGGAATGCTGAACCTTTAGATATCTTGCTATTACCCATATAGGAAAATTAGCCAAAGATTTTGTGCTTTGGGGTAAGACTGAAACAGGATTTTGAACTCCTATGACCTGTAGGGCCTCATGCTGGTTTTATGAAAGCATTTGAGAAAGGGATGATCCATGTTTCTAATCAAGGGAGATGGATATGATCCAATGGATGTGCTTTGTAGCAGTCATGCTGGCAAAAGTAAGGCAGAGGACCAGAAGGGATCACCAGCAAGAAAGCTGCTGCAAATACTCAAACCCAGACAGAGAGAAGCAATAGTGATGGAGAGAAGAGAAATGCCCGGAGCTCATCACTGAGTGTATCCTTATACTATTAATGCATTTCTCATTTTAGGACATTATTTCTCAGGAGACATTTATTGCAATCCCAGTGCCACAGGTTGGTTTATGGTTCAATGTATCATTTATGTGAAGGAAATGGATTAGGCCATGTCCAACCATTAATGATTTGGTTTAGAGCCTTGCTCCCCAGGGAATATCAGCTACCAGTCTCTACCTGACCTTAATGACTTTTATTTAATGTTATTTTTAACATTTTATTTTATAGCAGAATATTGCTGATTAACAATGTTGTGATAGTTTCAGGTGCACAGCAGAGCGATGCAGCCATGCATATACCTGTATCCATTCTTCCCCAAACTCCTTTCCCATCCAGGCTACCACAAAACATTGAGCAGAGTTCCCTGTGCTATACAGTAGGACCTTGTGGGCTATCCATTTTAAATACAGCAGTGTGTATGTGTACTTCCCAAACTGCCTAACTATCCCTTTCCCCTGTCTTTCCCCACCTCTCCGATAACCTTAAGTTCATTTTCTAAGTTTGTGAGTCTGTTTCTGTTTTGTAAATAAATTCATTTCTATCCTTTCTTTTTAGATTCTCTATGTAAGTGATATATGAGATTTCTCTTTCTCTGACTTACTTCACTCAGTAAAATAATGGCAGAATGCCATTCTTTTTAATGGCTGAGTGATATTCATTGTATACATATGTACCACATCTTCTTTATCTATATCTATCTATGGACATTTAGGTTGCTTCCATGTCTTGGCTATTGTAAACAGTGTTGCAGTGAACACCGGGGTGCAAGTATACTTTCAGACCATGTTTTTCTCCAGATATACACAGAGAGTCGGACACGACTGAGCGACTGAAATGAACTGAACTGAACTGATGCCCAGGAGTGGGATTACAGGGTCATATGAAAGTGAAAGTCGCTCAGTCACGTCCAACTTTTAATCCCATGGATAGTCCATGGGATTCTCCAGGCCAGAATACTGGAGTGGGTAGTCTTTCCCTTCTCCAGGAGATCCTCCCAACCCAGGGATAGAACCCAGGTCTCCCACACTGCAGGCAGATTCTTTACCAGCTGAGCCACCAGGGAAGGCCAAGAACTCTGGAATGGGTAGCCTATCTCTTCTCCAGTAGCTCTTCCCGACCCAGTGATCGAACCAGGGTCTCCTGCATTGTAGGCAGAATCTTTACCAACTGAGCTCTGAGGGAAGCCCACAGGGTCATATGGTAGCTCTGTTTTTAGCTTTTTAAGGAACCTCCATATTGTTTTCCATTGTGGCAATATCAATTTACATCCCTACCAACAGTGTAGGAGAGTTCCCTTCTCTCTGCACCCTCCCCAGAATTTATTGTTTGTAGATTTTTTGGTATTAGTTATGTTGACCATGTGATGTTGATCTCTTAGTACTTTTGATTTGCATTTCTATGACTTATATTTAAAGCTGAATCCTCTTCCTGTGTAAAGGTGCCTTACCCCTGCCATCCTCTTTCCTGTGTGAAGAGTCTGGATTTTCATCTTGAAAGAAATACCAGGTGCTGGCTCTGTGTATAGAACAAGTTGCTGCCAAGATAGAGAAGTTGCCTAGAAGCAATAATTGAAGGGGCAGACAAAAATGATGTCAACCATCTAAATTATGTTCTTATAAAAGGCTCAGGAGTGCCTGGTAGTTAGGAAGAGTTAAGGCTGAAGGCAAAAACCAAAGGTGTATGTAGTCTTGAATTTCATCCATTGATCTTGTCTAGAAGAGCTGATTGAATGTATTTCCTTTAGTAGCCAATATATTTTGTGGCAGAATATTTTTCTGAGGCAAAGGATATACTTGTAGGATAAAGAAATGTAATCATTTGTTTAAAAGTATATTTTAAAGATAAAGTAAGTTTAACCATTCATTGGAGTGAAGAAAGGGTGAATAAATAGCTGAGGAATTTTAGTTTGAAAGTACCCAAGAACCACATCATAGTATTTTCATTGTTTCTGAAATTATATATCTTATAAAGGAACACTGTTCCAATCCACTGCTATCAGAGATATAAAACAAACAAGAAAAAAGCCCAACAAAAAGTGTAAAATGTATCTCATTCTCAAAGGGATGAATAAGGCCCAGCAGCCCCACAAAAGCTTCTAAATACAGTTTCAGTGTAGACATTAGGCTGACATTTCCTCAGCAGAGACTTCAATTAGAAGTACTCTGTAGGCGAAGGGTGGGAAAAGATGAGCAGATGAAATTTAACTTACATCTCCAGTACATGCTGTGAAAGCTATGTTCTCACCTCCACAAACCAGCGAATCAAAGGTACTGAGGATTCAAGCATTTTTCTTCCAGCAGTGGGTGGCCCAATGCCTCAATTCAGCTGTCTTTTTATATTAGAAGGAAAGCTGAAATCATTGTTGCTCATATTATATCTTATTTGTTCTGCTGCTTTCAGTAAATTTTCTGAATTTTATCTGAGGTCTCTCTCCTACTAAGAAGATGAAATCGTGGCACAATTTCTCTGCTTAAACTGTGGTATAACTCCTTTCAGAAAAGAAAAGGGTAGAAACATTGCCTTTTACAAAGAAACCTGGCTTTGGGAGACTATCTTTTCATTACAGAAATAAACTGTAGATTATTAGATTGTTACATTTCATAAATTTACTCTGTAAATCTTAAAACAATTTCTCTTGTTTTTATAAAAAATGATTTATCAGCTGTCTTCTTTCAAGGGTGGCTAAATCATATGATTGCAAGGGACGTTCTGCAGAATGGCCAAGTATTCGGCAATAAATTCCAGTGACATATTCCCCGTGAGGGCGGGCATTCTTTCTGTATGGGCAATCTACTTTCTATTAAGTGGTTTTTGCAGTTCCCTAACTCCCCATCTGGGGGATAAAAAGGCAGTGGAGGAAGTAGAGCTGGAGGGAAAAATGGAAATCATCTCACTTGGAATTCTGGGGTTATTCGGAAAAATATTTTTTTTAAATCATTAGGCGTAGATTGACTTTCTGTATTTCAGAACTGTGCAGGGCGGGACTGGAGAGAGGTATAAAAAGAAATTTAAGAAGATATTTCTCCTAATGAAAGACTGTTTGAAGGAAACGACTTAGTTGAAGAAATTAACAGTATGTAATACATATAATAAATGCAGGTGGGGAGGAGGGAGTGAAAGACAATCCATAAAGTCTTCCAACTTTTCCCTCTTCTCCTCTCCATCTTGGTGTTTATAATTCCTGCCCTCATAGGATCTCTTTATACTAGAAATATTAATTAAGACTCTTTCAGTTAGGGAATCTCTGGCAGTCCAGTGGTTAAGACTGCACTTGCATTGCACAGGGTACAGGTTCAGTTCCTGGTTAGGGAACTGAGAACCTGCAAGGTATGGCTGGCCTCTCCGCCAAAAAAAGTCAGTTAAAAGACACCTTTTTGCAAAAAGGGAAAGGAATTCTGAAAGCAAGACAGTATATAATGGAGTATGAAGGACACCTGAGTTTGGATGGGTCTTATGCAGGAATCAGGAAAACCAGAAACCTCTGTGTTTCTCTCCCTGTGTGTCTCTCTTTCCTTTGTTCTTACAGAAAATCCTGACCACCCACACATTCCAAGTATATGTTTGGTGCCAGTGAAACTCACAAATGAATGACTGACTCTTGTTCAATCTCAGTTCTGTTTCTGGGAGTGAGAATTTGATTGTCTCAGCTAGGGTGTTCAGCTCTGGCCAGGAGATTCTGGATCACATAGTCTGAATTTAGCCATGAGGTGAACCGAACTATGACTGAGAGTTCAATTATTGGAGAAAAGCAGATGGTTTTTGAACTGAAAAGGTATCCCCAAAGAGTGTTTACTACCCGAGTTGAATAATTTACCAGAAGAAAATGCTTAAAATGCCATCTTTTAAAAGGAACGTCATATACTTCTTCTCTGTGACATTTCCAGGAAATAGAACTATATCATTCTGCAATTGAAAAGATACACTGTTTTTATTTTTCAGTGAGTGTGCATGTATGTTTAAGACAAAATTCTTTCTTGACTTCCTTCTGTAGCAGAAAATGGAAAGGCAGTCGGCCCCAAGTCAGCTAGCTTCTTGTCCCTGACTCTGCACTGTGTCTACAAAATTCTCTCGCCATATGCTCTCTGCAGTGTTTCAGCAGATCTATATTATAGGGGAACCATATGTTGACTTTGCAATAGCATATTTCCTACTTTCCAGATTTGAGCCCTCCATATTGTGGACACAGGCAGTGGGAACCTCAGTGTCTCTTATTTGAATGCCAAGATGGCATTAAACATGCGTGCGAATGGTGCAGCTAGACATAAGATTGCTTGATTTGAGTAAGTGAATGTGGGTCCATGACAGGTGATTTCCTACCATGTTTAGAATCCCACAGAAACATTTTGGAATTCAAAACAAAAGGAGAGGTCTTTCTTCATTTCAGGGATTCTTCACTATACCTGGATCTTTTGTTTAACGGTTCTTACTTTTCCCCCATGTTTTACATCTTGAAGATGTTTGGAATTGACTTTCAAAAATGGCAGTTTTCTGGTGTTCTTGGTAGAAAAGTAAAAGCTTACTTTTGAACTGTTTTACATAGGAACATATTTTATATATATATATATACATATATATGTGTATATATATATAGTGAGTGAAAGTGAAAGTCACTCTGTTGTGTCTGACTCCTTGAGATCCCACGGAGTGTAGACTGTCAGGCTCCTCTGAGAATCCCTGGGATTCTCCAGGTCAGAATACTGGAGTGGGTAGTAGTTCCCTTCTCCAGGGGATCTTCCCAACCCAGGGAGCAAACCCAGGTCTCCCACATTGCAGGTGGATTCTTTACTGTCTGAGCCACCAGGGAAGCCCAGGAATATTGCAGTGGGTAGCCAATGCCTTCTCCAGGGTATCTTCCCAACCCAGGATCAAACTGGAGTCTCCTGCATTGCAGGCAGATTCTTTGCCAGCTGTATATGCACACATATATATGTATGTATGTATGCTAATAATTATCTTTGTTTTTATGTGTTTAATGTGTATCTTCCATGTATTTGCATACTTTTAACTACAGTAAGAGAAATTTCTTTTATAGAAATAAAGTATTCTGTTTTGGTTAGGCACCTAAAACAAAACCACTCTTCTGTACCCTAAAGGGTGTATCTCATGAACTAGTATGGAACATTCAGCTTTCTATTTGCTTTTTAAAGCAAAAGAAGGTAATTCACAGAGGTTTTTTTAAAAGGTCTTTTTTAAGTTTTTTAGAGAACTTGTTAAAAAACACCCACAACCATATTTCAAGCCACGTTCCCTCTCCTGTGTCTTCTCCCCACAAAATGCTCAGACTGCCAATTTAAAGGAAAAACACAGTCAAGCCAGATAAAAAGCAGCCAAATGAAGAGAAGGTTAATCGTGGATGGCAATGGAGGTGGTCCAGACAATCTGTTGATTTCTTTGGAATGACTGCGTTTAGCCTTTTCTTCCCCAAACCCCTGAGACATGAAGGCTGACATTCACTAGTTCCTAGGCTCCTGGTTATTACTGTGTTCATCCACAACTGGAAATCTTCCTTGCTGTCAACCTTCTTCTGACCTAAGAGTCTTGGAAGAGGAGCCTGAGAGACACATAGATAAGAAACTAAGCAGAAAAATGAATAGAAACAGAAAAACTGGATGCCCTGGTTTAGCAGTGTTAAGGAATAGGCTAATCCAAGTTAATCCAGGAAAGAGAAATAATTTTTTTATGTGCTCACCAAAGGCAGTTTTTCAGCTTCGTTTTTAGCTTATGGCATGACAGCCTGGCAAGTTGTCATGACAAAGAAAAACGAAAATAAAATATAAGTTTCAAGCTGTGTAATTGTTTTTTAGTCCTCCCTTCTCCCTATGTGATCACAAAATCTAGGCCTGCTTTCTGAATTACCCTTTCATTCCCATGGCCAGTCATGATTGTCATAGCACACAAACTCCCAGTGTCATTATCTGTAAAATGGGAATGATGATGGAACGTCACAGGATTCTGTAAGGATTGAATGAGACAATGGATATATAATACTTAGTGCAGGGTCTGGCCTGTAATAAGAGATCAAAGAATGTTAGCTATCCATAAGTTTATAACTTTCATTAGAAAGAAGATTTATGTACCTCTGATGTAAATTTATAATTAATTATATTTTGTTATGAAGCAGAAGACTTGGGTTCCAGTACTGGCTCTTTAACTGAGAACCTAAGTGTCCTTAAATCAGCCCAAAACCTCTGATCTAGGCTTATGAAATAAGAAGTTTAGATTGGTTGATTATTAAGGTCACTTCTGGCCCTAATCTTCAGTGTTTGACCTTCCATAGCAGCTGTTTTCTATGTTAAGGCTAGCTGGGTTAAGATCCGATCTCCACAACATAGTTCTCTTTTTAAAGATGCACAGATCAGGAGTGAGCATTCCTTTGAGGAATCTGTTTCATGATCAGAACTGACTAAAGCATTCTTGGAAATTTCTGAGCCCAAAGGAGAAAAACTAAATTTCCTTACCATTGAATATTTTAAGGAAAATATATGGTACAAAGAAAGTACTCAATAAGCAGTTGTTCAGTCGCTAAGTTGTGTCTGACTCTTTGCTGCCTCATGAACTGCAGCATACCAAGCTTCCCTGTCCTTCACTCTCTCCCTGAGTTTGCTCAAACTCATGTCCATTGAGTCAGAGATGCCATTCAGCCATCTCGTCCTTTGTTGTCCCCTTCGCCTCCTCCCTTCAATCTTTCCCTGCATATGGTCTTCCAGTGAGTCAGTTATTCATGAGGTGGCCAAAGTATTGTAGCTTCAGCATCAGTCTTTCCAGTGACTATTCAGGGTTGATTTCCTTTAGGATGGACTGGTTTGATCTCCCTGCTGTCCAAGGGACTCTCAAGAGTCTTCTCCAACACCATAGTTCAAAAGCATCAATTCTTAGGCACTTACCTTTCTTTAAGGTCCAGGTCTTACATACATGACTACTGGAAAAACCATAGTTTTGACTATCTGGACTTTTGCTAACAAAGTGCTATCTCTGCTTTTAAATACACTGTCTAGGTTGGTCATAGCTTTTCTTCAAAAGAGCAAGTATCTTTCAATTTCGTGGCTGCAGTCACCATCCACAGTGATTTTAGAGCCATAGAAAATAAAATCTGTCACTGTTTCCATTGTTTCTCCATCTATTTGCTGTGAAGTGATGGGACCAGATGCCATGATCTTTGTTTTTTGAATGTTGAATCTTAACCAGGTTTTTCGCTCTCCTCTTTCACCTTCATCAAGATGCTCTCAAGTTGCTTTCTGCCATTAAAGTGATATCATTTGCATATCTGAGGCTGTTGATATTTCTCCCAGCAATCTTGATTCCAGCTTGTAAGTCATCTAGTATGGCTTTTCATATGCTGTACTCTGCATAGACGTTAAATAAGCAGGGTGACAATATACAGCCTCGACGTACTCCTTTTCCAATTTTGAACTAGTTTGTTGTTCCATGTCTGGTTCTAACTGTTGCTTCTTGTCATGCATTCAGGTTTCTCAGGAGACAGGTAAGGTGATCTGGTATTCCCATCTCTTTAAGAATTTTCCACAGTTTTTTTTTTGATCCACACAGTCAAAGATTTTAGTCAGTGAAGCAGAAGTAGATGTTCTTTTTTCGAATCCCCTTGCTCTTTTTATGATCCAGCAGATGTTGGTAATTTGATTCCTGGTTCCTCTGCCTTTTCTAAATCCACCTTGTACCTCTGGAAGTTCTCAGCTCATGTACTGTTGAAGCCTAGCTTGAAGGATTTTGAACATTACCTTGCTAGCATGTGAAATGAGTGCAACTGTGCAGTAATCTGAACATTTTTTGCAATTGCCCTTCTTTGGGATTGGGGTGAAAACTGACCTTTTCCAATTGTGCAGCCACTTCTGAGTTTACCAAATTTGCTGGCATATTAAGTGTAGCACTTTAACAACATCATCTTTTAGGATTTGAAATAGCTGAGCTTAAGTCCACCACCTCCACTAGCTTTGTTTGTAATGCTTCCAAAAGCCCACTTGTCTTCACATTCCAGGATGTCTAGCTCTAGGTGAGTGACCACACCATTGTGGTTATCTGGATCCTTAAGATCTTTTTTGTATGGTTCTTCTGTGTATTCTTGCCACCTTTTCTTAAAATCTGCTTCTGTTAGGTCCTTGACATTTCTGTCCTTTATTTTGTCCATCTTTGCATGCAATGTTCCCTTGCTATCTCCAATTTTCTTGAAGAGTCTTCTATTATTTTCCTCTATTTCTTTACATTGCTCACAAAAGAAGCCTTTATCTCTCCTTGCTATTCTCTGGAACTCTGCATTCAGTGAGTATGTGTTTCCCTTTTCTCCTTTGCTTTTCACTTCTCTTCTTTTCTCAGCCATTTTTAAGGCCTCCTCAGACAACCACTTTGCCCTCCTGCATTTTGTTTTCTTTTGGATGGTTTTCATCACTGCCTCCTGTACAATGTTACAAACCTCTATCCATAGTTCTTCAGGCACTCTATCAGATCTAATCCCTTGAATCTGTTTACCACCTCTACTGTGTAGTCATAAAGAATTTGATTTAGGTCGTGCCCTAATGGCCTAGTGGTTTTCCCTACTTACTCCAATTTGAGCCTGACTTTTGCAATAAGAAGGCCCTGATCTGAGCCACAGTCAGCTCCAGGTTTTGTCTTTGATGACTTTATAAAGCTTCCCCGTCTTCAGCTTTAAAAAAATATAATCAATCTGATTTTGGGATTGACTAAAATAAGCAGTGGGGTCCAATAATTACATTCCTTCTATGATGTCTAGGCACCAGATGTGGTTTTGGCTATGGAAGGGCCCGGGATGCTGAAAGGATATTGACAAAGAATGGTAATGAGAAGGGGTTGGCAGAACATGTTGGCCAGAAACCAGATGGGCAGGGCCTTTCGTCAGGAGAGTTGTCCACAGGAAGCTGACAAGCAGGCATGAATATGTTTCAGGGTCAGGGTAACCCAAAGCAAAAGCCCAGTCCTGCAAATTGCAGCAACATGGGCATGAGTGAGAAACAAATTTAGGGGCAAATTCCTGAACTCCATGGATCACCATTGTTGCAACTGAGTCTGAAGCTGCAAAGAAGAGAAAACAAGCTGGAGATACCCCTTATTTGAAGAGGCCACTCTAATGGGAGTCCTCAGGAAAAGCCCCATATACCAGAACACCATCCACGGTCATAAAAATAGCAGGGCTTGGAAACAGACGGACAGGAGTGTAGTATGCAGACTTGCTTTGGGTTGGTTAAAGGAAGAACACCATAAAGCATTGATCTTTATCTGACCTGTGCCACAAGCCTGTTCTTTTGCCCTGAAGCCAGCAGAAAGTAGACTGAATAACATCTTGTGTTGTGCTGTGCTTAGTTGCTCAGTTGTGTCCAACTCTTTTCAACCCCATGGACTGTAGCCCACCAGGATCCATGGGAATTCTCCAGGCAGGAATACTGGAGTGGGTTGCCATGCCCTCCTCAAAGGGGATCTTCACAACCCAGGGATCAAACCCAGGCCTCCCACATTGCAGGACAATTCTTTACTGTCTGAGTTACCAGGGAAGCCCTGAGTAACATCTTTAAGAGGCTTGCCTTTTTTCTTAATCAAGGTTTCAAATAGCACTGGAATTCAAACATTTATGGTGGCCCTGTCACAATTACCTGCACATGGACATCTCAGCAGGATGCTTGATGTCCAGCTTGAAACCAGATAAATTTGGGGGAAAGCTAAAAAATCCTAGTTGGATGGAGACCATGACAGAAAAGAAAAGCAGAATTGGTAGCAACTCCAGGCAAAAATGTGGCAGGATGAAGGAGACAAAGGAAAGACATGGGGATCGAATGGTAAATATGCAAATCCTCCATTTCCAAAATAAACTTTTCACTATGTTAATATGGGGGTAGTACGCTTCTTTCCACACCTCCACTGATCATTCCAAATAGAAACATGCACCTCAGTAAACCTAAGTGTCTTACATGGAGCCCATAGTAGGTCCTTCTATTTATGGGAAGAGAGTATGGGAGGAAATGTACTCACCAAATGGAGAGAAAACCAGAACCATTTATGTTTATAATCAATATAGTTCATTATCCATAAATATTAACACACAACCAATGAACCCCTTACATTTGATAAAACTAAAACCAATGACACAAATAAGACAAAGGACCAAGATGAACAAGTGGAACAACTAACCAGAGGAGTGAAAACATTTAATTAATGGAAGAGAAAAGGACATTTAAAAAATTCTAATTATTATCCACCAATTTAAATTAAATTAAATTTTAAGCAAATTGCATCTAAATAAATAAAAGCAAGCTGTCATCTTGTATCTTAACAGATAATAAGAAAGTGTTCTTAAAAATGAAAAATATACTTGCTTAAACACAAAGCCCAATAGAATAACTGTTCTACTAATCATGATTAGGGAAATATACCAAAATAAAGAACAAATACACAAAGCTTGAAAAAAATAACATGGAAAAATGCATCCTGAAAGAACAATATCTACTAATACGAGGTCCAGGACGGGAAAGCTGTGGAAATAGATAGGAAGGAATTATCAGAGGGGAAAAAATGAGCTAAGGTTAAGTCCAAGAACATGTTCAAATTGAAAAGGTCTGCTAAGTGCTTAGGAAAATGAAATAATGGCTAATGTTTCCAGAGTTCTTTAAATGGGTTGTTTTAATTTTTTCAACAGTGCTATGATATATTTATTACTAACCTAAGGGTCAAATCGGAGAAGGCAGTGGCACCCCACTCCAGTACTCTTGCCTGGAAAATCCCATGGATGGAGGAGCCTGGTAGGCTGCAGTTCATGAGGTCGCTAAGAGTCGGACACGACTGAGCGACTTCACTTTCACTTTTCACTTTCATGCATTGGAGAAGGAAATGGCAACCCACTCCAGTGTTCTTGCCTGGAGAATCCCAGGGACGGAGGAGCCTGGTGGGCTGCCGTCTATGGGGTCACACAGAGTCGGACACGACTGAAGCCACTTAGCAGCAGCAGCAGTAGCAAGGGTCAAATGCTCATTATTTTTATAACTGAATAAAGTGAAATATTCAATTTTTAACTTACAGGAGGTTCCACAATTTGGAGGTACACTCAGCTCCAGAACATAGTCCTCTTAGTCACAAGTTGTGTTATGTAGAGAGAAAGAAGTCTCACACCTGGATAGATTGTTATGGGTATCAAAGTTAAAGAGATGATATTAAAAGGCTTGTGTTGACCATATATGTTGCCAATGAAAGGATAAGAATCTGAAATCAGTGTTCTTGTTGACATACTTAATGCTGCTATGGAATTCTGAGCAAAAAAGACTTAGCAGCCAGAAATTACTTCATGCCCAAGCAAACGATCAAGAAATTTAAGACAAAAACATATTTTAAAATCTGCAAAATCTAAAAAAAAAAAGTTATCTCCTAGGTACTATTTTTTAAAAACAAAAAAATCAATGCAGCAAAATTAAAGACGAATCCAAGAAAGACATGGGATTTAACAAACAAGTAACTTAGGGGTTCAGTGGATCCAGAATTAGAGTTTTTTGGGAAAGCCAGAAAGCATTGATTTACATGGAAATGAAGAATGTCTTCAAGAATAAAGTGAATTCTAATTACTAGAAAAGTGGAGGGTCTTAATATCTCTTCTACCAAAAACAGAAAAGATAGGCAATTAAAAACTTTGCAAAAAGTGCAATGTGGTAAAACTATGGTTTTGCAAAAACAAACTATAGTATTCAACACTTTTCAGCAAGTTTTTTGGAGCATTGACTTAGAGAAATCACTGGATCTTGATGCTTGGACACTCTTCAAGTGGCAGAGATTTAGTGACATGAGATTATATTACTTTTCCTTCAGATACCAACCATCATACTACTTGGTTGTATGATTAATCACTTGGTTGTGTGATTAATCACTCCTACACAATTATATAATGCATTCTAATAAATGGTATTCAAGGTACAGAATATAACTAAAGACACAGAGAAGACATATTTACAGAGAAGAATATGTATTATAAAACTTGGGCAATATTAAATGATGACATAGCTACAGAGTCAGGAGGTAATGAAAGGAGGGTATAGAGATGTGGGTATGCTAACGTTTCTCATCTTACAGTGTGGAAATCCAACTGATAGAGAATAAAGGTAGTAAATACAGAAATAGAGGGTTAAGAAAATTATTGAACATATTAAGTGTTAACATGAGAAGAATTTAAAGTAAGTTGGAGAAACAAGTGGGGAGAGGGTGGTGGAGTGTGTATAATTCATCATATTTTATGGATGAGAATCAACAGAATATCTAGGGTGATCAATCAAGAATTAAGAGCAAAAAAAACAAAAAACAAAAAAACGTTCTTTATCAGAAGTGGAGAAAGAAGGAGGAAGAGAGGTCAAAAAAGGGAGATTTTGACTTTTCTTTTGAGTCTCTTCTGTATATACATTTCATTTCTTTTCTGTGGATGCATATATTACATTTCTAACTAAATATTTTTTAAGGCATGTAAGGACAGGTGCAAGAAGTAATGATTATATAGAGGCCAAATTGATCACTCTATTTCTTGTGGCATAAGGATGCCAGTCACTCCTTTTGTTGGATATTTCAATCTTGAGATTTGCTATTGTCACTGAGTTTAACATATTTTAAATAACAATTTAATATAAATGCCCTGGAGAAAATGTATAAAGTTATAATTTAAGAAAATTATATCAGAAAATAGTAAATTTAAGAAGAAAATAATGCTGGACTATAATAAATCAATGATAAGGTTCTACATCAATACCAGACTATTCCCTCTGTGATTTCCATTGCATCCTTCTCAGTCTGGGTTAAATTGGATTCACTGGCTTTCCATCAAAACCACTCTAGAAAATTAAGAAGGTTCTGACTCATGACCTTCTTAAGATTTCAGTCAGTCTACATAGAATTTAATCATGTACCACAGATTTTTTTTTAAATATATACATAGGTATTTTTGTTATTGTTCATGTATATTTTTTGAAAATAATCCAATATCTAAGACATATTACTTGCATCAAGTTGGTACAGTTGAAGACAAATAATGCATTTTGTGCTCGAAAGAATTATGAGTAAAGGTTTATTTGTGATAGTCTCGAAAACAAGAAATAAATGCTAGACTATCTGCAGTGCAAACCATGAATGAATGAATGCTTACTGATTATAGGCTTATTTATAAACATACAAACATTCAGTAACACCTTCATCACTTTT
This sequence comes from Oryx dammah, assembly GCF_014754425.2. Lineage (NCBI taxonomy): Eukaryota > Metazoa > Chordata > Mammalia > Artiodactyla > Bovidae > Oryx > Oryx dammah. The sequence continues at coordinate 31,249,378 of NW_024070209.1, forward strand.
TTTATCTGTGTTTGTATAATGATTTTATACCCATTAATTGTTTTAACAAACATTAAAAAATTAGATATTCACAGGTTTTAATTCTTTATTCTTCAATATATTATTTTCCAGAGAAAATAAGCTATAGTGCTTCACTGTGATACCTTTCTATAGTGTGTAGAGGAAAATAGCATGTTTCAGTGATTGCTGTATAGTGACGCAGAGGAAAACATCTCAATATAAAAGTAAAAGATGTAGAATAGTACGTATTAACAGTCTTACCAGAGATGTTTCTGGTTCTTTAGCTTACTGAGTGAATGACTGTTTCATCCTACTTGAAGTGGGGCTAGGCAGCCTCTCAAGAGGTGTCTGCAAATTTTGCTCTGGCAGTGACCAAGACAGAACCAGACAGAGAGCTTATTGAAATAAAAAGAATTTCCAACAGATTGCATCTCCTTGGTGGAAATGTTCTGCCAAGTCCAAGGGGAAGATATGGGCCTCTCTAAAGAATATAAATCATGGAAATAATAATCCAATATCTCTCACACTTGCACCCCATCAAGTCATCTCAAATGCCATGCTTGTTTTTTTGTCTCATGTTTCTGTCATGTACACTACTTATTCTGACAATTTCTCACCTCGTTTTACTTCCTCAACTAGTAAGTGAAATGGAAAAGTAACGGGTAGAAAAAAAAAGAGCTATCAATTTCACAAAAACATACATTTTAAGATATATATTAAAATTATTACTAGAAGCAATGGATTTTCAGAAATGAAAGAAAGAGATGCTCTGGGTTCTGGAGATGGGAAATTCTCATAGCCTCCAAAATTAACAAGGCTTGAAGGAAAGTGTTGGGTCTTTTTTTTTTTTCAACTTACTTTTTTAATTTTTAAATTTTCTTTGGAGTATACTTGGTTTAGGAGAAGGCAATGGCACCCCACTCTAGTACTCTTGCCTGGAAAATCCCATGGATGGAGGAGCCTGGTGGGCTGCAGTCCATGGGGTTGTTAAGAGTCGGACACGACTAAGCAACTTCACTTTCACTTTTCACTTTCATGCATTGGAGAAGGAAATGGCAACCCACTCCAGTGTTCTTGCCTGGAGAATCCCAGGGACAGGGAACCCTGGTGGGCTGCCATCTATGGGGTTGCACGGATACAACTGAAGTGACTTAGCAGCAGCAGCATAGTTAGTTTACAATATTGTGTTGATTTCTGCTGTACAGCAAAGTAAATCACTTAGACATACACATGTAATCCAATCTTTTTTAAGTACGTAGGTCATGACAGAGTAATGAGTAGAGTTCCCTGTGCTATAACAGTAGGTCCTTATTGTACTCAGTCGCTTGCTGCTGCTGCTAAGTCAATTTAGTCGTGTCCAACTCTGTGCAACCCCATAGACGGCAGCCCACCAGGCTCCCCCGTCCCTGGGATCCTCCAGGCAAGCACACTGGAGTGGGTTGCCATTTCCTTCTCCAATGCATGAAAGTGAAAAGTGAAAGGGAAGTCGCTCAGTCGTGTCTGACTCTTGGCGACCCCATGGACTGCAGCCTACCAGGCTCCTCCGTTCATGGGATTTTCCAGGCAAGAGGACTGGAGTGGGATGCCATCACTTAGTCATGTCCAATTCTTTGTGGCCCTATGGACTGTGGCCTGCCAGACTCCTCTCCACATGGAATTTCCAGGCAAGAATACTGGAACAGGTTGCTGTTCCTACTCCAGAGTCCCAACCCAGGGATCAAATCCTCTGGCATCTCCTGCAGATTCTTTACCCCTAGTGCTGCCTGGGGAGCCCAGGTGCTTACTGATTATCAAATTGTATATACAGTAGTGAGGCTTCCCTGGTGGCTCAGAGAGTAAAGAGTCTGCCTGCAGTGTGGGAGACCCAGGTTCAACCCCTGCGTCAGGAAGATACCCTGGAGAAGGAAATAGCAACCCACTCCAGTATTCTTGCCTGGAAAATCCCATGGATGGAAGAACCTGGAAGGCTACAGTCTATGGGGTTGCAAAGAGCACAATTGAGCGACTTCACTCACTTTTAGTGTGTATATGTCAATTCCAGTTTCTCAATTTATCCTCCTTTACCCCACAGTAACCACAAGTTTATTTTGTTATTTTTAAAGTTTTGTTTGCTATTTTAATAGTTTTAATCTGTACCGTGTTGTGTTAGTTTCTTTATCATTTATTTATTTATTTTTGGTGCATGGGGTCTTCACCTTCACTGCTGCACATGGGCTTTCTCTAGTTGAGCTATGAGGGCTGCTCTCTAGTTGTGTTTGGGCTGCTCATTGTGGTGGCTTCTCTTACTGAGGAGCTCAGGCTCTAGGCACGTAGGCTTCAGTAGCTGAGGCACATAGGTTCAGTATTTGTGATCTGCGGGCTCTAGAGCATGGGCCCTGTAGTTGTGGCTCACGGGGTTAGTTGCTCCACGGCCCGTGATATCTTCCTGGACCAGGGATCGAACCCATGTCCCCTGCACTGCAGGTGGATTCCTATCCACTGCACCATCAGGGAAGTCCCAGAAGTTTGATTTTTACCTCTAGGGCTCTATTTCTGTTTTGTTAATAGGTTCATTTGTACCATTTTTTAGGTTCCATATATAAGCAGTATAATTTAACATTTGTCTTCCTGTGTCTGACTTACTGTGACAATCTCTAAATCCATCCATGTTGTTATAAATGACATTGTTTCATTCCTTTTTATGGCTGAGTAATATTCTATTGTATATATGTACCACATCTTCTTTATCTATTCCTCTGTTGAGGGACATTTAAGTCAATTCTGTATACTGGCTATAATAAATAGTACTGAAATGAACATTGGGATGCATGTATCTTTTCAGATTATGGTTTTCTCTAGGTATATGATCATGGGTGGAATTGCTGGATTATATGGTAGATCTGTTTTTAGGTTTTAACAGAACCTTCATAATGTTGTCCACATTGTTGAACCGATTTTATTCCAACCAATAGTGTAGGAGGGTACCCTTTTCTCCATATCATTTCTAGCATTTGCTATTTATAGAGTTTTTGATGATCACCATTTTGACCAGTATGAGGTGATACTTCATTGTGTTTTTGATTTGCATTTCTATAGTAACTAGTGATGTTGAGCATTTTTCATATGCTTTTTGGCCACGTGCATTTCTTTTTTGGAAAACTTCTTTTTAGATCATTCACCCATTTTTTGATTGTTTGTTTTTTATAATGATTAGAATAATCTATTGATACTTATATATTTGCTGATTAATCTCTTGTTGGTTTCTTGGTCTGCAAATATTTTCTCCCATAATATGGATTGTCTTTTCAATGTTTTTATGGTTTTCTTTGCTGTGCAAAAAATTTTAAGTTTGATCAGGTCCCATTTGTTTATTTTTGTTTTCTTTCACTATTCTAGGTGTGAATTGAAAAAGATATTGTTCCAATTTATATCAGAGAGAATTCTGTCTGTATTTTATAGTATCTGGCCTTACATTTACATCTTTAATTCATATTGGGTCTATTTTTGTATATGGTGTTAGGAAATATTCTAATTTCATTCTTTTTTTTTTTAACTTTTTTTACTTTACAATACTGTATTGGTTTTGCCATACATCAACATGAATCCACCATGGGTGTACAAGTGTTCCCAATCCTGATCCTCCCTCCCCATACCATCTCTCTGGGTCATCCCAGTGCACCAGCCCCAAGCATCCTGTATCCTGCATCAAACCTAGACTGGCGATTCATTTCTTATATGATATTATACATGTTTCAATGCCATTCTCCCAAATCATCCCACCCTCTCCCTCTCCCACAGAGTCCAAAAGTCCGTTCTATACATCTGTGTCTCTTTTGCTGTCTCACATACAGGGTTTTTGTTACCCTCTTTCTAAATTCCATATATATGTGTTAATATACTGTATTGGTGTTTTTCTTTCTGGCTTACTTCATGCTGTATAATCGGCTCCAGTTTCATCCACTTCATTAGAACTGATTCAAATGCTGATATTCTTTTTAATGGCTGAGTAATGCTCCATTGTGTATATGTACCACAGCTTTCTTACCCATTCATCTGCTGATGGACATCTAGGTTGCTTCCATGTCCTGGCTATTATAAACAGTGTTGCGATGAACATTGGGGTACACGTGTCTCTTTCAGTTTTAGTTTTCTCGGTGTGTATGCCCAGCAGTGGGATTGCTGGGTTATAAGGCAGTTCTATTTCCAGTTTTTTAAGGAATCTCCACACTGTTCTCCATAGTGCCTGTACTAGTTTGCATTCGCATCAACAGTGTAAGAGGGTTCCCTTTTCTCCACACCCTCTCCAGCATTGATTGCTTGTAGACTTTTGGATTGCAGCCATTCTGACTGGTGTGAAATGATACCTCATTGTGGTTTTGATTTGCATTTCTCTGATAATGAGTGATGTTGAGCTTTTCATGTGTTTGTTAGCCATCTGCATGTCTTCTCTGGAGAAATGTCTATTTAGTTCTTTGGCCCATTTTTTGATTGGGTCGTTCATTTTTCTGGAATTGAGCTATAGGAGTTGCTTGTATATTTTTGAGATTAGTTGCTTGTCAGTTGCTTCATTTGCTATTATTTTCTCCCATTCCAAAGGCTGTCTTTTCACCTTGCTTATAGTTTCCTTTGTTATGCAGAAGCTTTTAATTTTCAGTATTCTGGGAGATGGGTCATAGAGGATCCTGCTGTGATTTATGTCGGAGAGTGTTTTGCCTATGTTCTCCTCTAGGAGTTTTATAGTTTCTGGTCTTATGTTTATATCTTTAATCTATTTTGAGTTTATTTTTGTGTATGGTGTTAGAAAGAGTTCTATTCTTTTACAAGTGGTTGACCAGTTTTCCCAGCACCACTTGTTAAAGAGATTGTCTGTAATCCCTTGTATATTCTTGCCTCCTTTGTCGAAGATAAGGTGTTCATAGGTTTATGGATTTATCTCTGGGCTTTCTGTTTCTTTTATATGTACCTGTCCAGTTTTCCCAGCACCACTTATTGAAATGACAGTTTTTTCTCCATTGCATATTCTTGCCTCCTTTTTCATAGATTAGGTGACCATGGGTACTTGGATTGATCTCTGGACTTTCTATCCTGCTCAGATCTGTATTTCTGATTTTGTGTCAGTACCATACTGTCTTTATTACTGGAGCTTTCAAGTGTCATTTGAAGGCATGGATCCTGATTCCTCCAGCTCCATTTTCCTTTCTCAAGATTGCTTTGAATATTTGGGGTCTTTTGAGATTCCATACAAATTGTGAAATTTTTTGCTCTAATTCTGTGTAAAATCCTTTTAGTAATTGGATTGTTGTTGTTCAGTAGCTCAGGTGTGTCTGATGCTTAGCAACCCCATGAACTGCAGCACGACAGGTCTCCCTGTCTCTCACCATCTCCTGGAGTTTGATCAAACTCATGTCCATTGAATCGGTGATGCCACCCAACCATCTCATCCTGTCATCCCCTTCTCCTCCTCCCTTCAGTCTTTCCTGGAATCAGAGTCTTTTGCAATGAGCTGGCTGTTCACAACAGGTAGCCAAAGTATTGGAGCTTCAACTTCAATGTCAGTCCCTTCAATGAATACTCAGGTTTGATTTCCTTTAGGATTGACTGGTTTGATCTTACTGTCCAAGGGACTCTCAAGAGTCTTCTCCAGCACCACAGTTTGAAGGCATCAGTTCTTCAGTGCTCAGCCTTTTTCATTGTCCAGCTCTCACATCCATACATGACTACTGGAAAAACCATAACTTTAACTATGCGGACCTTTGTCAGCAAAGTAATGTCTCTGCTTTTTAATATGCATTCTAGGTTTGTCATTGCTTTTCTTCCAGGGAGCAATCATCTTCTAATATCATGGCTGCAGTTACCGTCCACATTGATTTTCGAGCCCAAGAAAAGGAAGTCTGTCACTGTTTCCATTGTTTCCCCATCTGTTTGTCATAAAGTGATGGGACCAGATGCCATGATCTTAGTTTTTTGAATGTTGAGTTCTAAGCCAGCTTTTTCACTTGCCTCTCTCACCTTCATCAAGAGACTCGTTAGTTCTCCTTTACTCTCTGCTGTGAGGGTGGTGTCATCTGCATATCTGAGGTTATTGATATTTCTCTGGGCAATCTTGATTCCATATTGTACTTCATCCAGCCCCAGTAATTGGATGGGGATTGCACTGAACTTGTTAATTGCTTTGGGTAATACAGTCACTTTGATGCTATTGATTCTTCCAGTCCAAAAACACAGCATGCTCTCTATCCATTTGTGTAATCCTTGAATTCTTTCATTAGTATCTTAATTTTTCTGAGTACAAGTCTTTTGTCTCCATAGGTAGGTTTATTCCCAGGCACTTTATTCTTTTTGATACATTGGTAAATGGGATTGTTTCTTCAATTTCTGTTTCTAATATTTTGTTGTTAGTGTATAGGAATGCAAGAGATTTCTGTGTATTAATTTTGTATCCCTAAATTTTACCACATTCATTGATGAGCTCTAGTAGTTTTCTGGTAGCACCTTCAGGATTTTTTGTGTACAATATGATGTCATTTTTAAACAGTGACACTGATTTTCCAATTTGAATTCTTTTTATTTCTTTTTCTTCTCTGATTTCTGTAACTAGAACTTTCATACTGTGTTGAATAAAATTGGTGAGAATTGACATCCTTGTTCCTGATCTTAGAGGGAACACTTTCAGGTTTTCATTATTGAGAATGATGCTTTCTGTGGGTTTGTTGCATTTGGCTTTTGTTTTGTTGAGGTATGTTCTCTCTAAGCGCACTTTCTGGAGAGTTTTTATCGTAAATGGGTGTTGAATTTTGTCAAAAGCTTCTCTGCGTGTGTTGAGATGATCCCATGGTTTTTATTCTTCAAATAATTAATGCAGTGTATCACATTGATTGATTGATTTACATATATTGACGAATCCTTGTATTTCTGGGATAAATCCCATTTGATCATGGTGTATAATCTGTTTAATGTATTGTTGAATTTAAATTGCTAGTACTTTGTTGAGGATTTTTGAATCTATGTTCATCAGTGATAGTGCCTTTTTCTTTTTTTGTGCTATCTTTGTCTGGTTTTGGTATCAGGGTAATCATGGCCACATAGAAAGTGTTTGGGAGTATTTCTTCCTCTGCAATATTTTGGAAGAATTTCAGAAGGATAGATGTTAACTGTTCTCTAAATGTTTGATAGAATTCACCTGTGAAACCACGAGGTCCTGGACCTTTGGTTGGGAGTTTTGGTTTTAATACTTGTGATTGGTCTGTTGATAATTTCTATTTCTTCCTGGTTCAGTATGAGAAAATTGTACCATTTTAAGAACTTGTCCATTTCTTCTAGATTGTCCATTTTATTGGTGTATGGTTGCTTATAGTAGTCTCTTACAATCCTTTGTATTTCTGTGGTGTGTGTTTTAACTTCTCCCTTTTCATTTCTAATGTTATTGATTTGAGTCCTCTCCCCCCGCCACTTTTTTTTGATGAGTCTGGCTAAAGGTTTATCAAAGGTTTATCAATTTTATCTATCTTCTCAAAGCACCAGCTTTTAGTTTCATTTTATCTTTTTTTTTATCATTTTCTTGGTTTCTATTTCCTTTATATCTGCTCTGGTCTTTATAATTTCTTTCCTTCCACTAACTTTGGGTTTTGTTTGTTTTTCTTTCTCTAGTTGCTTTACATGTAAAGTTATGTTGTTTATTTGTGATTTTTCTTCTTTCCTGAGCTAATATTATACTGCTATAAACTTTCCTATTAGAACCACTTTTGCCCCGTCACCTAAGTTTTGTATCATTGTGATTTTGTTTGTACTTTTTGATTTCCTCTTTGACTCCTTCAGTGATCCATTCATTGTTTAACTTCTGTGAGTTTGTGAGTTTGTGGGTTTTATTTTTTGTTGTTGTTGTTGTTGTTATTTTCTCCTGTAGTTGATTTCTAATCTCATAGGGTTGTGGCTGTAAAAGATGCTTGATATGATTTTCAGTTCAGTTCAGTTCAGTTGCTCAGTCGTGTCCGACTCTTCACGACCCCATGAATCGCAGCATGCCAGGCCTCCCTGTCCATCACCATCTCCCGGAGTTCACTCAGACTCGTGTCCATCGTGTCTGTGATGCCATCCAACCATCTCATCCTCTGTTGTCCCTTTCTCCTCCTGCCCCCAATCCCTCCCACCATCAGAGTCTTTTCTAGTGAGTCAACTCTTCGCATGAGGTGTCCAAAGTACTGGAGCTTCAGCTTTAGCATCATTCCTTCCAAAGAAATCCCAGGGTTGATCTCCTTCAGAATAGACTGGTTGGATCTCCTTGCAGTCCAAGGGACTCTCAAGTGTCTTCTCCAACACCACAGTTTGAACACATCAATTCTTCAGCACTCAGCCTTCTTCACAGTCCAAACTTTCACATCCATACATGAACACAGGAAAAACCATAGCCTTGACTAGGCGAACCTTAGTCGGCAAAGTAATGTCTCTGCTCTTGAATATACTATCTAGGTTGGTCATAACTTTTCTTCCAAGGAGTAAGCATCTTTTAATTTCATGGCTGCAGTCACTGTCTGCAGTGATTTTGGAGCCCCCAAAAAATAAAGTCTGACACTGTTTCTACTGTTTCCCAATCTATTTCCCATGAAGTGATGGGATCAGATGCCATGATCTTTGTTTTCTGAATGTTGAGCTTTAAGCCAACTTTTTCACTCTCCTCTTTCACTTTCATCAAGAGACTTTTTAGCTCCTCTTCACTTTCTGCCATAAGGGTGGTGTCATCTGCATATCTGAAGTTATTGATATTTCTCCCGGCAGCCTTGATTCCAGCTTGTGTTTCTTCCAGCCCAGTGTTTCTCATGATGTACTCTGCATATAAGTTAAATAACCAGGGTGACAATATACAGCCTTGATGTATTCCTTTTCCTATTTGGAACCAGTCTGTTGTTCCATGTCCAGTTCTAACTGTTGCTTCCTGACCTGCATACAGATTTCTCAAGAGGCAGGTTAGGTGGTCTGGTATTCCCATCTCTTTCAGAATTTTCCAGAGTTTGTTGTGGTCCATACAATCAAAGGCTTTGGCATAGTCAATAAAGCAGAAATAGATGTTTTTCTGGAACTCTCTTGCTTTTTCCATGATCCAGCGATTTTAGTTTTCTTAAATTACCAAGGCTTGTTTTATGACCCATATGTGATCTATCTTAGAGAATATTCCATGTGTACTTGAAAAGAAAGTAAATTCTGCTGCTTTATGATGGAATGTCATATAAATATCAGTTAGGTCTAGCTAGTCTAGGTGTCATAGAAGGCTTGTGTTTTCTTATTAGATTTTTGTCTGGATCATTTGTCCATTGATATAAGTGGGGTGTTAAAGTCCCCCACTATCATAGTGTTGCTTCCTTTGTGGCTCAGCTGGTAAAGAATCTGCCTGCAATGCAGGAGACCTGGGTTCAGTCCCTGGGTTGGGAAGATCCCCTGCAGAAGGGAACAACTACCCACTCCAGTATTCTGGCCTGGAGAATTCCATGTACTGTATAGTCCATGGGGTCGCAAAGAGTCAGACACGACTGAGCCACTTTCACTTATTATTGTGTTACTGTCAATTTCCTCTTTTGTGGCTATTAGCATTTGCCTAATATACTGCAGATGCTGACTGCAGCCATGAAATTAAAAGACGCTTACTCCTTGGAAAGAAAGTTATGACCAACCTAGATAGCATATTGAAAAGCAGAGACATTACTTTGCCAACAAAGGTCCGTCTAGTCAAGGCTATGGTTTTTCCAGTAGTCATGTATGGATATGAGAGTTGGACTGTGAAGAAAGCTGAGCACCGAAGAATTGATGCTTTCGAACTGTGGTGCTGGAGAAGACTCTTGAGAGTCCCTTGGACTGCAAGGAGATCTAACTGGTCCATCCTAAAGGAGATCATCCCTGGGTGTTCTTTGGAAGGAATGATGCTAAAGCTGAAACTCCAATACTTTGACCACCTCATGCGAAGAGTTGACTCATTGGAAAAGACTCTGATGCTGGGAGGGATTGGGGCAGGAGGAGAAGGGGATGACAGAGGGTGAGGTGGGTGGATGGCATCACGGACTCGATGGACGTGAGTCTGAGTGAACTCCGGGAGTTGGTGATGGACAGGGAGGCCTGGCGTACTGCAATTCATGGGGTTGCAAAGAGTCGGACATGACTGAGCGACTGAACTGAAATGAATATATTGTGGTGCTCCTATGCTGGGTGCATATATACTTATAATTGTTATATCTTCTTAGCTTTGTTCCTTGATCATTATGTATGTCCTTCTTGTGTGTTGTAATTGTCTTTAAGTTCTATTACGTCTAATGTGAGTATTGCTACTCCAGCTTTCTTTTGATTTCCCTTTGAATAGAATATCTTTTTCCATCCCTCACTTTCAGTCTGTATGTGTCCTAGGTCTGAAGAGGGTCTCTTATAGACATATGCAGGTCTTGTTTTGTATCCATTTAGCCAGTCTATATCTTTTCGTTGGAACATTTAATCCAGTTACATTTCAGATAATGTATGTTCCTATTGCCTTTTTCTTAATTGTTTTGGTTTATTTCAGTTCAGTTCAGTCACTCAGTCATGTCTGACTCTTTGCGACCCCATGAATCGCAGCACGCCAGGCTTCTCTGTCCATCACCAACTCCCGGAGTTCACTCAGACTCATGTCCATTGAGTCAGTGATGCCATCCAGCCATCTCATCCTCTGTCATCCCCTTCTCCTCCTGCCCCCAATCCCTCCCAGCATCAGAGTCTTTTCCAGTGAGTCAACTCTTCTCATGAGGTGCCCAAAGTATTGGAGTTTCAGCTTCAGCTTCATTCCCTCCAAAGAAATTCCAGGGCTGATCTTCAGAATGGACTGGTTGGATCTCCATGCAGTCCAAGGGACTCTCAAGAGTCTTCTCCAACACCACAGTTCAAAAGCATCAATTCTTTGGCGCTCAGCCTTCTTCACAGTCCAACTCTCACATCCATACATGACTACTGGAAAAACATAGCCTTGACTAGACGGACCTTAATTGGCAAAGTAATGTCTCTGCTTTTGAATATACTATCTAGGTTGGTCATAACTTTCCTTCCAAGGAGTAAGCATCTTTTAATTTCATGGCTGCAATCACTATCTGCAGTGATTTTGGAGCCCCCCAAAATAAAGTCTTACACTGTTTCCACTGTTTCCCCATCTATTTCCCATGAAGTGATGGGACGCGATGCCATGATCTTCATTTTCTGAATGTTGAGCTTTAAGCCAACTTTTTCAGTCTCCATTTTCACTTTCATCAAGAGGCCGTTTAGTTCCTCTTCACTTTCTTCCATAAGGGTGGTGTCATCAGCATATCTGAGCTTATTGATATTTCTCCCAGCAATCTTGATTCCAGCTTGTGTTTCTTCCAGTCCAGCATTTCTCATGATGTACTCTGCATGTAAGTTAAATAACCAGGGTGACAATATACAGCCTTGACGTACTCCTTTTCCTATTTGCAACCAGTCTGTTGTTCCATGTCCAGTTCGAACTGTTGCTTCCTGACCTGCATACAGGTTTCTCAAGAGGCAAGTCAGGTGGTCTGGTATGCCCATCTCTTTCAGAATTTTCCACAGTTTATTGTGATCCACACAGTCAAAGGCTTTGGCATGGTCAATAAAGCAGAAATAGATGTTTTTCTGGAACTCTCTTGCCCTTTTGATGATCCAGCAGATGTTGGCAATTTGATCTCTGGTTCCTCTGCCTTTTCTAAAACCAGCTTGAACGTCTAGACATTCAAAGTTCACATACTGTTGAAGCCTGGCTTGGAGAATTTTTAGCATTACTTTACTAGCATGTGAGATGAGTGCACTTGTGCGGTAGTTTGAGCATCTTTTGGCATTGCCTTTCTTTGGGGTTGGAATGAAAACTGACCTTTTCCAGTCCTGTGGCCACTGCTGAGTTTTCCAAATTTGCTGCCATATGGAGTGCAGCACTTTAGGGTAGGTCTTTTTTCTTCCCTTCCTTTTTTGTTCTCTTCTCTTGTGGTTTGATGACCATCTTTAGTTTTGTGTTTGGATTGGTTTTTCTTTTTTGTGTGTGTTTCTATTGTATATTTTTGTTTGTTTGTATTTCCCATGATGTTTTGATATGGCATGCTCTCTCTCTCTCTCTCTCTCTCTCTCTCACACACACACACACACACGTCCATCCAAGGTTGTTTTAAGTTACTGTTTTCTTAATTTCAAATGCAATTACCATTTTCTGCATTTGTACTCTCCTCACGGTTGCTTTTTTATATATCATAATTGTGTGTTGGTGATTTCCTACTATTACTTTGTTTGCTTTTACTAGTGAAGGTGAAAGTGAAGTCACTCAGTTGTGTCTGACTCTTTGTGACCCCATGGACTGTATAGCCTACCAGGGTCCTCTGTCCATGGGATTTTCCAGGCAAGAGTGCGGGAGTGGATTGCCATTTCCCTCTTCAGGGGATCTTCCCGACCCAGGGATCGAACCAGCGTCTCCCGCATTGTAGACAGACATTTTAGCATCTGAGCCACCAGGGAAGTCCTTTTTTTTTTTTTTCCTCTAGTGAGCTTTCCAGTTTTTTACTTTCTTATTTCCAGTTGTGGCCTCTTTTATTTCCCCCTGCCTGGAAAATTCCTTTTGTATTTGTTGTAAGACAGGTTTGGTGGTGCCAGCTTCTTAAGTTTTGCTTGTCTGTAAAGCTTTTGACTTCTCCATTGAATCTGAATGAGAACCTTTGGGTTTTTCTCTTTCAGGACTTTGAATATACCATGCTTCTCTCATCTAGCCTGCAGAGTTTCTGGTGAAAAATCAGCTAATAGCCTTATGGGGATCCCCTTTTATGTTATTTGTTGTTTTCTCCTTGTTGCTTTTAATATTTTCCCTTTGTATTTAATTTTTGTCAGTTTGATCATTATTTGTCTTGGTGTGTTCCCCCTTGGGTTTGTCCTGTATGTGACTCTGCACTTCTTGGACTTGGGTGACAGTTTCCTTTCCTGTATTAGGGAAATTTTCAACTAAAATCTCTTCAAATATTTTATCAGGTCCTTCCTCTTTTTCTTCTTCTGGGACTTATAATCAAATATTGGTGTGTTTAATGTTATCCTAGAGCTCTCTCAGACTGTTTTTACTAGTGTATTTTTATTTCAGGATTTTTGTTATCTGTTTATTTTTAAAATCATCTCTTTATCAATCATTTTTTGTGTGATCTTTGTTACCTGTGTTCTCTTTCTGAGATTTTCAATCATCTTTAGTATCATTAGTCTGAATTCTTTTTAGGTAGATTGCCTATCTCTTCTTTATTCAGTTGTTCTTGTGGGTTTTTATCTTGTTCCTTTTTCTGCAATATATGTCTCTGTCATCTCATTTTGTCTAACTTTCTGTGTTTGTTTAACTTTCTGTATTTTGTCTCCTTTCTGCAGGCTGGAGGATCATAGTTCCTGTTGCTTCTGGTGTCTGATTTCTGGTGGGTGAGGTTGATCCTGGGGCTTATGTAGTTTTCCTGGTAGGAGGGTCAAGTACCTACTCTCTGGTGGGTGGAACTGTCATGTCCCTCTGGTGGGCAGAGCCATGTCAAGGGATATGTTTGGAGGTGGCTGTGAGCTCCATTTGAACTCAGGCAGTCTGTCTTCTGGTAGATGAGGCTGTGTTTCTAACTTGTTGGTTGTTTGACCTGAGGTTTTCCAGCACTGGAGCTTGCAGATTGTTTGGTGGACTGGGTTTTGGTGGTGAAATGGGGACCTATGGGAGAGCTTACTCTGAGCAGCATTCCCTGGACCTCTGGTTACCAGTGTCTTTGCCTCCATAGTCAGCTAGAATTGACCTTTGTCTCCTCAGGAGACCCCTCAAGACCTCTAGGTGGGTCTTTCCCAGGCTTCTATAGAGGTACTGCTTTGTCCTGGGTCCTAGTGCATGTGAGACATTGTGTGCACCCTCTTAAGAGTGGTGTTTCTGTTTCCCCCATCCCTGTGGAGCTCCTATACTCAAGCCCTGCTGGGTTTCAAGGCTAAGTGCTGTGGGGTTTGACTTTCAATGCCAGACTCTCAGACTGTCTTGGAGGGTTATTTTTATGTGGAAGCATCTCTTTGTAGCCTGTGTGGGTTTAATTTTTTTTTTTTTTTCCTACGAGGGCTATTTTTAGGCTTCCCTGGTGGCTCAGATGGTAAAGAATCTGACTTCAATGTAGGAGGCACAAGAGACCTGGGTTTGATCCCTAGGTGGGAAAGAACCCCTGAAGAAGGAAATGGCAACCTGTTCCAGTATTCTTGCTTGGAAAATTCCATGGACAGAGGAGCCTGGCAGGCTACAATCCATGGAGTCATAAGAGTCAGACACAGCGGAGCAAATGAGCACACACACAGGGATGTTTTTATTATGAATTGTTGCCACCTCTTCCTCAGTGTATGCTTGCCATTATCCTCCTGATAGGAGGTATAACTGATGTTCTGGTAACCAGAGCCAGCACTGAATACTGAGCAGGGCACCCCTTTTGCTCTGATGGTATCACTGCCAAGTCAGGGGTGGAGTCTGCTCCCTAGTTGTTGAAATAGAGGGCCCCAGATCTGTTTCTTAGGTATGTTTCTGATCTGGAGTGCAAGGTAGGTGGGATTGGAGCTCTAACTCATGGGAGAGAAGCCACTGTGTATTCCTCTTCTGGAGTTATTCACCTGTGGGTGTGCTCTGTTATGTCACTCTTCACCTGTTGTTTGAACTCCTAGATCACACTGTTCTTCGCACTTCTCTCAGCCCCACCTTAACCATGGATATGCGAGCAATTGACCCTGCTGTGTCTCAGGCATTGTTTTTAGCAGGCCACCAGCATAGATCCACTGAAGTCAGGTCCCATGATTATAGTAAGTCATCGATCTGGACCCATTGTGGGCAGTGTGGGGGCATCTCAGACTCTGGCCTGGTCCAACTGGTGTCTGTACATGTCCATAAATCTACAGCTGCTAAAGCTAGACCTATCTTGACTACAGGAGTACTTGTCCCTTCAGATGTTCTGCAGGCACTGAGTTTACAAAGCTGATCATGGAGGTGTCAATCCATGGTTTGCTTAGCTGTAAGAAGAGATTTCAGCTTTTCTTCCTTAGTTGTATTTTCCCTTGGGTCTCAGCTGTGGTTTTAGTCCCACTTCTGCATGTGGGTCACCCACAGGGGTCTGCTCCCAAGGCTGTCCTAGAAGACATGAGTCTGCCCCAGAAAGTAGAGGGCACAGAGGAGGTGGAGGTCAGGCGTGTGAGATAGCCTGCCCCAGTGGGCTGCACTAAGTGTGTGGTTAGGTATGGAGAAAAGAAGAAACTCTGACGTCTGTAAGGGGAGGGGACTGGCCCCAGAGGGCATGGAGGCTTGGAATGCCTGAAAAATAGGACTAGGGAAAAGGGCCTGCAACAGAAAGCAGGTAAATAGATGTCTGACAAACTCCCCTGCAATTTACATTGAGTAAGTATAACAAATATACTTTAGTATATATACTACATATACCTAGGAGCCATATATTCAAGAGCACTGATTCTGAATTCTTGCAGTACAAGTCTATGTCTCAAAAAATGTCTTCCTGTTAAATGAATGCATATGGGTTTCTGAAGTCCCTATGGTCTTCGTTAATGTCCTCATTTTGTTCTGAAGATGAAAATTACAACAGTAATGTATTATTAATGTTCTTGGTGTTTTGACCTATTGACAAATCTTCACTTTGTTTCTACTATCAATTGCTACTGTAACACCAAGACCCAAATCAAAGCTATCCATCATAACCCAGAGTGGACCCCAATCAATGCCAGTAAATTTTAAAAGGCAGCAGCTATGGTACAAGATTATTAATTTTTAAACAGAAAAATAATGCAATACAAAACTGTAGCCCCTAGGGCCATTGTTAACAATATTCACATTACGGTGCTTTAATAAAAAAAAAAAATCATTACATTCCCTTAAACATGAATTTGTTTTCATTAGAAATAAATACTACTAACTATATTTTCCATTAATCAACAGATGTTTATAGAAATCCAGCTGTATATAAGATGAACTAGGCATATAGTGTGTACTGGAAGGTACAGAAACACATAAGAATGCAATTTTTTACAAAGAGAAAACCTGGGGATTAAAAAAAGTTGACTTTAGAAAAGAGATGTTATAATTACTAAATGGTGTATATAGACAATGAACACTGTAGTATCTACAAGAGAAAAAGATTGGTCACAGGCCAGGATGGTCAGGGAAGGATTCAGTTGACCCATAGCCTTAACTTGGTGCTGGAAGGTGATCAGATTTGGATCAGTGAAAACGATAAGAATGGCATCACAAGCAAAGCTGGTGGAATGAACAAAAGATAAAAGCAGGGCTATGTAAAGAATGATTATCAGACATTGAGGAAACTGGTCTGATGCAAATACAAGGATCATAAATAGGAAAATGTGGAGATGACCTGATAAATATAATTTTAGAAGGGATAGTGAAAAGTCTCCAACTTCAGACTATCTAGCAAGAGATACTGTCTGGATTTGTGTTCAATATCAGGAGGAATCATGGTCATGAATATTTTAACCTTTGTGTTTCATCTGGCTTTTACCATCTGTCTCTCCTTTTTAGTCCATCATCAGTATAAAAGCTGCCTCCACCAAACACATATTAAAAAAATAAAGTAAATAAATTAGTAGTTCTGGATAAAGCATCAACCATATGGTCCAAGTACCTTGGTTTTGGGAATATGTATTTGATTAAGTGTTTAAAAATGACATCTGGACAAGCAGCGAAAACTCACAAAGGAATGGCAGGGGATACTGGCCATGGTGAGGACTGAGTCCAGTTATTTTAAGCATTTAAATACTAGGTTATTAAGTATAATCTGCCAACAACTTACTTCATTCAAATTTTCTCTCTCTGATTGTTCCAAGTTCAGACTGTTGTTATGCTTAATACCTAAAGAGCCCAGCTTATAACGCTTCTATAAAACCCAAGAAATATTCAGGATTTAATCTAAAATATCTTCTCTATTCATCTTAACTATAGAGCAACTGTAGATAATGAACTTTTCTTTTTCAATCTCAAATACCTAGACTTTTAAAAATCATACTTTTAAAAGAAAGTGTAAAACGTATGAAAATACACAAGCTATTTAGTATTTTTGTTAAATTTTATCCAGTTTTTAAAGGTTACTTTCCATTTAGAGTTATTACAAAATATTGGTTATATACTCATTGTTGTATAATATATACTTGAGCCTACGTTATACCATAATTTGTACCTTTAATTCATCCATTTGTATTTGCCCCTTCCCCACTGCCCCCCAAAAAACTAGTAACCACTAGTCTGTTCTTCATAAACCAGTGTCTTACACTTTCCTGTATACAAGTCTTTGCCTCTTTAGATAGGTTTATTTCTAGGTATTTTATTCTTTTTGTTACAGTGGTGAATAGGATTGTTTCCTTAATTTCTCTTTCTGATTTTTCATTGTTAGTGTATAGAAATGCAAAGGATTTCTGTGTATTCATTTTGTATCTTGCAACTTTACTAAGTTTATTGATTAGCTCTAGTAATCTTCTGGTGATTTTTTAGAGTTTTCCATGTGTCTTGTCATCTGGAAACAGTGAGTTTTACTTCTTTTCCAATCTGGATTCCTTTTATTTCTTTTCCTTCTTTGATTGCTGTAGCAAGGATTTCCAGAACAATGTTGAATAGTAGTGGTGAAAGTGGACCCCGTTGTCTTCTTCCCGATCTTAGTGCAAATGCATTCAGTTTTCCACAATTGAGAATAATGTTTGCTGTAGGCTTATCATATATGGCCTTTACCATGTTGAAGTAGATTCCTTCTGTGCCCATTTTTTGAAGAGTTTTAATCATAAATGGGTGCTGAATTTTGTCAAAGGTTTTTTCTGCATCTATTGAGATTATCATATGGTTTTTTATCTTTCATTTTGTTAATATGGTGTACCACTTTGATTGATTTGCATATATTGAAGAATCCTTGCATCAAGTTGGAATAAACCCAACTTGATCATGGTGTATGAGATTTTTGATGTGTTGCTAAATGCTGTTTGCTAAAATTTTGTTGAGGATTTTTGCATCTATGTTCATCAGTGATATTGGCCTGTAGTTTTCTGTGTTGTCTTTGTCTGGTTTTGGTATCAGGGTGATGGTGGCCTCGTAGAGTAAATTCGAAAGTGTTGCTTCCTTTGTAATTTTTTTGAAAGAGTTTTAGAAAGATAGGCATTAGCTCTTCTCTAAATGTTTGATAGAATTCTCCTGTGAAGCCATCTGGTCTTGGGCTTTTGTTTTTGGGGAGCATTTTGATCACAGCTTCAAATTCAGTGCTTGTAATTGGGTTGTTCATAATTTCTATTTCTTTCTGGTTCAGTCTTGGAAGATTGAACTTTTCTAAGAATCTGTCCATTCTTCCAGGTTATCCATTTTATTGCCATATAGTTGTTCATAATAGTCTCTTATGTCTTTTATTAAAACTAAACATTCAGAAAACTAAGATCATGGCATCTGGTCCTATCACTTCATGACAAATAGATAAGGAAACAGTGGAAACAGTGACAACTTTATTTTGGGGGGCTCCAAAATCACTGCAGATGGTGACCACAGCCATGAAATTAAAAGATGCTTGCTCCTTGGAAGAAAAGCTATGACCAACCTAGACAACATACTAAAAAGCAGAGACAATACTTTGCCAACAAAGGTCCATCTAGTCAAAGCTATGATTTTTCCAGTAGTCATGTATGGATGTGAGAGTTGGACTATAAAGAAAGCAGAGTGCCAAAGAATTGATGCTTTTGAACTGTGATGTTGGAGAAGACTTTTGAGAGTCCCTTGGACTGCAAGGAGATCCAACCAGTCCATCCTAAAGGAAATCAGTCCTGAATATTCACTGGAGGAACTGTTGTTGAAGATGAAGCTACAAAACTTTGGCCATCTGATGTGAAGAACTGACTCATTTGAAAAGACCCTGATGCTGGGAAAGATTGAAGGTGGGAGGAGAAGGGGACGACAGAGGATGAGATGGTTGGATGGCATCATCAACTCAATGGATATGAGTTTGATTAAGCTCCAGGAGTTGGTGATGGACAGGGAAGCATGGCGTACTGCAGTCCATCGGGTTGCAGAGTCAGACCCAACTGAGCGACTGAACTGAAAAGAATAGTCTCCTATAATCCTTGTATTTCTGAATTGTCTGTTGTAACCTCTCCTTTTTCATTTCTACTTTTGCTGATTTGATTCTTCTTTTTTTCTTGATGAGTCTAGTCAAAGGTTTGTCAATTTTGTTTTTCTTCTCAAAGAACCAGCATGTAGTTTTATTAACCTTGACTACTGTTTCTTTCATTTCTTTTTCATTTATTTCTGCTCAGAGCTTTATGATTTCTTTCCTTCTACTAATTTTTGGGTTTTTTTTTTTTTTTTTTGGTTCTTCTTTTTCCAGTTGTTTTAGGTGTAAAGTTAGGTTATCTACTTGATGTTTTTCTTGTTTCTTAAGGTAGGATTGTATTGCTATAAGCTTCCCTCTTAGAACCACTTTCACTGCATCCCATAGGTTTTGAGTTGTGTTTTCATTGTCATTTGTTTCTAGAAATTTTTTGATTTCTCTTTTGATTTCTTCAGTAACCTGTTGGTTATTTAGAAATGTGTTGTTTAATCTCCATGCATCTGTTTTCTTTTTGTTTGTTTGTTTGTTTTTTTACAGTTTTTTTCTTGTAATTGATATCTAGTCCCATAGTGTTGTGGTCGGAAAAGATGCTTGATATGATTTCAGTTTTCTTAAATTTACTGAGATTTTATCTGTGACCCAAGGTGTGGTGTATCCTGGAGAATATTCCATGTGCACTTGAGAAGAAGGTGTATTCTTCTGCATTTGGATGGAATGTCCTGAAGATATCAATGAGATCCATCTTATCTAATGTATCATTTAAGACTTGTGTTTCCTTATTAACTTTCTGTTTTGATGATCTGTCCATTGGTGTGAGTGGGGTGTTAAAGTCTCCTACTACTATTGTGTTACTGTCAATTTCTCCTTTTATGTCTGTTAGTGTTTGTCTTACATATTGAGATGCTCCTATGTTGGGTTAATTGATACTTACCATTGTTATGTCTTCCTCTTGTGATTGATCCTTTGATCATTATGTAGTTTCCTTCCTTATATCTTGTAATATTCTTTATTTTAAGGTCTATGTTGTTTGATATGAGGATTGCTACTCCAGCTTTCTTTTGCTTCCCATTTGCTTGGAATAAATGTTTCCATCCTTTCAGTTTATATGTGTCTTCAGGTCTGAAGTGAGTTTCTGGTAGACAGCATATATATGGGTCTTGTTTTTGTATCTATTGAGCTAGTCTGTGTCTTTTGGTTGGAGCATTTAATCTGTTTACATTTAAAGTAATTATTGATTTATATGTTCCTATTGCCATTTTATAAATTGTTTGGGGCTGATTTTGTAGATCTTTTTCTTCTCTTACATGTCTTGACTATATAAGTTCATGTAAAATTTGTTGTAAAGCTGGTTTGGTGGTACTGAATTCTCTTCACTTTTGCTTGTCTAAAAAGCTTTTGATTTCTCCATCGATTTTGGATGAGATCTTGCTGGGTACAGGAATCTTAGTTGTAGATTTTTCCCTTTCAGTCCTTTAGATACAACCTGCCATTCCCTTCTGACCTGCAGCGTTTCTGCTGAAAGATTAGCTGTTAAGCATGTGGGGTTTCCCTTGTATGTTACTTGTTGTTTCTCCCTTGCTGCTTTTAATATTCTTTCTTTGTGTTTAGTCTTTGTTAGTTTGATTTCTATGTGTCTTGGTGTGTTTCTGCTTGGGTTTATCCTGTATGGGACTCTTTGTGCCTTGTGGACTTGATTGACTATTTCTTTTTCCATGTTGGGGAAACTTCAAAAATTTTCTCACACCCTTTCTTTTTCTCTGCTTCTTCTGTGACCCCTATAATTCAAATTTTGGTGCATTTGATATTGTCCCAGAGGTTTCTGAGACTAACCTCAATTCCTTTCATTCTTTTTACTTTATTCTGCTCTTCAGAAGTTATTTCCACCATTTTATCTTCCAGCTCACTGATTCATTCTTCTGCTTCAGATATTCTGCTATTGATTCCTTCTAGACTATTTTTAATTTTAGTAATTGTGCTGTTTGTCTCTGTATGTTTATTCTTTAATTCTTCTAGTTCTTTGTTAATTGATTCTTACATTTTCTCCATTCTGTTTTGAAGGTTTTTGATCATCTTTACTATCATTATTCTGAATTCTTTTTCCAGTAGTTTGCCTATTTCCTCTTCATTTGTTTGGACTTCTGTGTTTCTAGTTTGTTCCTTCATTTGTGTATCATTTATCTGCCTTTTCATTATTTTCTTTTAACTTACTGTGTTTGAGGTCTCACTTTCCCAGGCTTCAAGTTTGAATACTTTCTTCCTTTTGGTTTCTGCCCTCCTAAGTTTGATCCAGTGGTTTGTGTAATTTTGTATAGTGAAATTTCTGCTGAGTTTTTTTGTTTGTTTGTTTTTCCCCTGATGAGCAAGGCTGAGTGAGGTGGTCATCCTGTATGCTGATGATTGGGTTTGTATTTTTGTTTTGTTTGTTTAGATGAGGCATCCTGCACAGAGTGCTACTGGTGGTGCTACATGCCGGGTTGTGTATTCAAGTGGCTTCCTTTGTGTGAGTTCTCACTATTTGATACTCCCTGAGGTAATTCTCCCAGGAGAAGGCAATGGCATCCCACTCCAGTACTCTTGCCTGGAAAATCCCATGGACAGAGGAGCCTGGTAGGCTGCAGTCGATGGGGTCGCTAAGAGTCGGACATGACTGAAGTGACTTAGCAGCAGCAGCAGCAGCAGCAGGGTAATTCTCTGGTAGTCTAGGGTCTTGGAGTCCGTGCTCCCGCTCCAAAGTCTCAGGGCTTGGTCTCAAGACACTCTGTGCTATCATCACAAATTGCAGCCTTGCAACATGGTTATTTCTCCTCTGCTAACCCCTCCTGCTTGAGTTTTTGGAGTGGCCCAGACTCCTTTTCTCCCTGGCTGTAGAGTGCTCCCAGGGATCCCTCAGGCAACCTATATATACCCCTTCTCTCCAGCTTCTCTTAGGCCTTAGTTTTGTCATTTGTGTTCTTGAGATAATAGCATTGGGCTTGCCTTCCTGAGGAGTTGTGAGGATCAAATAAATAACATGAATTCTTTTTAAACTCTACAAATTTAATTACTATTAACCCAGAAAGTAAATTATTTGGCACATCCTATTCCAGAGGCATTCTGATTAATTGGTATGATTCCATGCACCGTCTCTACTTTCTGCTGCAGTCTTCCTTGTGTCATCATATCTCTGAACAGACATAACCATTCATTTTTGAATCATACATAATTTCTAATCCATCAGTTAGTTCTTTCATGCCATATCTAAATCTGTATGCAAGTGTGAGGAAAAGATAAAGTTATGGAAGTAGAGGAGAAAGGGAAAAACTTCTCACAGGTAAGTCAACAAAAACAAGAGCTGAATGCTTTTAAGTATTTCTCTCTGGAAGGTAATAAATATATTCAATATACCTCTATATGTCAGTCAGGCACTAGATTAGCCAAAAATTAGATGACAGAGTCTAAGTTTTAGCTCAAAAAGCCACTAGTCTGAGATGTATAAAATTATTTTTCTATTTAGATCTTGGAATTTGAAATGATGTAATCATCTTAAAGGCTATTTTAGAGTAGATATGTTTAATGGAGATCATCCAAGGTTTGTTAGTTGTTAAAATACCAGGTTGGTAAGGCCAGTGATCTCAATTGAAATTTCAAAGCTTTCTTCCAAGTATCACCACAGACTTTGGTCTCAGCCTTGGGAAGCACCCTTCAAGGTTGCCTCACTTGACCTTGTCCTTGGTATGAGCAGTCAGGTATGTAATAAGGATTTCTATGGAAACTAAAGAAAAGCAAAAGTTACTGGTTGAAGCAAACTTAAACCCAGACTGAGTCCTACAGTCAGTCAGTAGACATAAAAGATATATAGATGTTGGGGTTGAAGCACCTTTTGCAGTTTGAATGTTTCTGATGATCTCAATGGGCTTCATAAGGGGCTCAGTGCTAAAGAATCCTGCAGGAGATGCAGGTTCAGTTCCTGGGTCAGGAAGATGCCTGTCGAAGGAAATGGCAAACCACTCCAGTATTCTTTCTTGCCTGGGAAATCTCATGGACATGATGAACGCGTGTTCAGATAAGCTTTTTGAGTGGCTCACACAGCATTAGGCAATTACAAAGATTGTGTAATTGAACTGTTATGGTGATTTCACTCTCTAAAGATTACATCAAGTTGTTCTTATTCAATTTGCAGGGTTTTGGGATGGGGGGGCGGAGGAAGGGCAACTTGTTCTCAGTGATTCTAAGTCAAAAGATAGGAGAAAATTGGAAACGTTAGTTTGGAGAGTTGTAGTCAGATATCAGAGGAAATTAGAATTCAGGATTTGGTCCAGTTTACATGTATGTAACAAAAACTCAGTTAATAGTACTAGAGTTTGATAATCACAAATGTGTATTCTTGTTTCTACTAAACAAATTTTCACCTCAAGGTCCCACAAATATTGTAAGGTTCCTGCATCTGCCAGGAGGTGTCCTTCCTTATTCCTCTGGTTAGCTGCTAGAAACCCTGTTTTACAATGGGCTTTGTGGGCTCCATAAAGTCAGCCTTGCTTCCTCAAAGTTGTCAGGTCATATCTGAGTCTATGCACACCATTCTGAATTCTGACATGCCTGTCAAAGCCTGGATAATGTAACCAAATTGAACTTATGCAAATAACAATATTGCTACAAAAGTAAGAATATTCACTAGCAGTTTCTAAATTCTGGAGGGATCATGTAGGGAGGAAAATGTGATTATTTCATCTTTGTTCACAAAGGTATACTTTTACCAAATTAAAGCATTAAAAAGTAAACAATGGTTTAAGGAAAAAAGCATAAATTTATATAATCGTCCTCATTAGTCCATTCAGTCTGATGTACTTAGAAATGACTTGGACAAGTCAAGAATTATGACTCTCACTGAAGATGAAGCACTTTTATAAAAGCATCAGGGTAAAGCAATAGATGTCTGTAAATTACAAAAGCCTCTACAAAATAAAGGCCATATGTGACAAATCCATACCAACATCATACACAATGGTGAAAGTTTCAAAGCTTTTCCTCTAAGATCAGGGACAAGACAAGGATGTCCAGTCTCACCACTTTTTAATAAGTATTATGTTATACTCCATGTATAGTTGTTATAAAATATTGGCTATATTCCTATCCTGTACAATATATACTTGTACCATATTTTACATATAATGGTTTTTACCTCTTAATACCCTGTTCTTGGAGAAGGAAATGGCAACTCATTCCAGTGTTCTTGCCTGGAGAATCCCAGGGACGGGGGAGCCTGGTGGGCTGCTATCTATGGGGTTGCACAGAGTCGGACACAACTGAAGTGACTTAGCAGCAGCAGCAGCACCCTATCCTTATTAAATCTTATGGGAACTTGGTTTGGTCCTTTCTTCTTCTTTCAAACCATCAGTCATAACACTTTTACACTGACCTTTCAAAGTCTTACTGGTTTCCTTGAACTACTCTGTCCTTGACTTCCCTTGTGGCTCAGTTGGTAAAGAATCCTCCTGCAATGAGGAAGACCTGGGTCTGATCCCTGGGTTGGGAAGATCTCCTGGAGAAGGTTAAGTTTTCCCACTCCAGTATTCCGGCTTGGAGAATTCCATGGACTGTGTAGTCCAGGGGTTCGCAAAGAGTTGGAAACAACTGAGCGACTCTCACCTTCACTTTTCACATTGTCCTCATACTCTGTTCATTCAGTCCTGATTTCTAATGCCTTAATGAAGATTTCTCAGTTACTCCTACCCATATTGAATGATTTCTTTTCTTAATTTCTACAGAAATGTTGGCTTTCATCACACACACTTTAATACAATGAACAGTTTTCATACGACTTCACTTTCACTTTTCACTTTCATGCATTGGAGAAGGAAATGGCAAACCACTCGTGTTCTTGCCTGGAGAATCCCAGGGACAGGGGCGCCTGGTGGGCTACTGTCTATGGGGTCTCACAGAGTCAGACACAACTGAAGTGACTTAGCAGCAGCAGCAGCTACTCATATTGTGAATTCCTTCATGCAAAAACACATTTATTTTACTATATTAATTTAGAGAAAAAAGTCATACAATTGTTATTGATAATACTTAGCATACTGCTGGGTACTATATAAGATTATTATAATGATATAGAGGAAGTACCTGTTAACCTCTAATTAGATAGAAACATGATTCATCACAACTCTCTGTATTTATTGGAAACTGTTGTATTTGCTTAATATATATATATATACACATACCCACACACACATATGCTATACATATTTATAACCATCTGTGACAAACTTCATACAAACTTGATTTTCATTTTAATAATTTTCAAAATAAGGATATCCAACATTTATTAAGCATTTGATAGCTTTCAAAGCAACCTGTGAAATTTTGAGCACTTTTACTTTAGATAATATGTACTAACAGTGTCTGTAGTGGATCAGGTGTGCAGTTCTTATAGACTGAACTGAATACAGAAAACTCAGTTGCTGGCACAGATAGGCTCTTAATATTTGTTGATGAATGAGAATGTTGCCTTATTTTTCTAAATTGAGTGTTTTGTTTGTTTCTTTAGGAGACTCTGTCCCTCAATTTAATGTCTTAGACTTCACCTATCTTGTCTTACCTTTGATGGATTAAAACTAACCACATTAAGGAAAAAACAAAAACAAACTTATATCCACTAAGGTTTTTATGAGGGAACACAGAAAATATGCCTGACTACATCATGTCAAACATTGTGGTTACACTGTAGAAATTAGCAACATCAATGCAGAATTATCCATGCAGTCCCTGGCATTAAGATGTAGCTAATGTCAAATCAAAGTAGCTAAGCATGATGGATGATAATAAAGGAGAGACTTGGGAGAAGCTGTTTATGAGTTGTTCTCAGAACTGCCTAAATAAAAAATAATACTCTCACATTGTCATATATTATACATCAAATGCACAGTCACCAATATTTGATAATTACCTGAATATATCAACCCACTTAGAGTTGTAAAAACTTCTCCCATCCTTGGGGGTGCTGCATGCTGTTATATCATTTAAGAAGCTTTACAAAGGAACAATTTAATATAGATTGCTGGTAAATAACTTTCAGCCCAAGACTGATGATTATTAACTTTCCTCTTTGTCCAACATATGTACTTGCATTTTGGGGACCCATCATATATACTGACATAAAATTAATATTTTTTTATAAGAGCTGGGAAGTTGATTACAAAGACTCTCTTATCTGCAGTATACTCAACCAGGTTTCAGCAATATTGTCAGTCCTGCACAGCATTTCACATGGTTTCTATCCTTTCACTCTGTAGCACAAAAATTAGGTAATTACTTTTTAATTTCTTCCTATGTTTACAAATTCTAAAAACATAATGACTTTCAGGTTAGACACCACTAGCAGTTAAGCAACCATGGCTGTACTTCAGGGCCTCTGTCAATTCAGTAGGTCATTCAGTTCAGTTCAGTCACTCAGTCATGTCTGACTCTTTGCAACTCCATGAATCGCAGCATGCCAGGCCTCCCTGTCCATCACCAACTCCCAGAGTTTACCCAAACTCATGTCCATTGAGTCAGTGATGCCATCCAGCCATCTCATCCTCTGTCGTCCCCTTCTCCTCCTGCCCCCAATCCCTCCCAGCATCAGGGTCTTTTCCAATGAGTCAACTCTTTGCATGAGGCGGCCAAAGTACTGGAGTTTCAGCTTCAGCATCAGTCCTTCCAATGAACATCCAGGGCTGATCTCCTTCAGAATGGACTGGTTGGATCTCTTGCAGTCCAAGGAACTCTCAAGAGTCTTCCCAACACCACAGTTCAAAAGTATCAATTCCTCGGTGCTCAGCCTTCTTCAAAGTCCAACTCTCACATCCATACATGACCACTGGAAAAACCATAGCCTTGACCAGATGGACCTTTGCTGGCAAAGTAATGTCTCTGTTTTTTAATATGCTGTCTAGGTTGGTCATAACTTTTCTTCCAAGGAGTAAGCATCTTTTAATTTCATGGCTGCAGTCACCATCTGCAGTGATTTTGGAATGCCCAAAAATAAAGTCTGACACTATTCACACTGTTTCCCCATCTATTTGCCATGAAGTGGTGGGACCAGATTCCATGATCTTAGTTTTTTGAATGTTGAGCTTTAAGCCAACTTTTTCACTCTCCTCTTTCACTTTCATCAAAACACTATTTCCACTGGACATCATGGCCTCAATGGAGAAAGTGGGCTTTTGGTTTGTTCTCCATCAAATATTTGAGATTAACTTTTGAGCTTATATCTTGATCAATAACTTGAGATATGTTTACATTTAATATTGTGACATTACACAGTTTCTAAAGTCACTGAAGCTCTCATCTGAGCCATTAGTTAAATATCATCTGTCTCTTGATAGATTCATTGATATAGATCTATCAGTTTACCCATGTATCAGTTGTTTCTATGATTTCTTCTTCAACATAAACTAAACTGGACTGCTGTTTGTATAAAAGTTTTGGAGATAGATGTTTCAAAAGTCATTGTCTTAGCCTGCTCAGGCTATCATAACAAAATAGCACAGACTTAAACAACAGAAATTTATTTTCTCATAGTTCTGGAGGCTCGAAGTCTGAGATCAGAGTACCAGCAGAGTTGGATTCTGGTGAGAACCCTTTTACAGGCTTGTAGATGGTAGCCTTCTTACTAAGACTTCACATGGAGACAGAAAGACAGTCCTTTCTTGACTCTTCTCATAAGGACAATAATCCTATTGTATCAGGACCCCACCCTTATGCTCTTAATTACTTTCTTGTAGGCCTTATCACCAAATATAGTCACACCAGGGACTAGGACTTAAACTTATGAGTTGGGAGAGCACAGTTCAGTCCATAGCAGTCCATTGTAGTTTTTGCACTTTAAAATGTTCATTTATAACTATGAGAAATATCCACAAATAGCATTCTGAAGAAAGTTAAATTTCCTTGCACATACTGAGAAGAAAATCTGTTGGTTAGAGGACAGCTCTGCTTTATGTTTATGACAATTAAATTTTTGTTATAATACATAAAATATAATCCTTTTGCACAATAACATAATTGTTCTATTGGCAAAGTTGGTTCAGAATATTACTTATGACTTGTTTCTATCAAGTCCACCATATGTAAATTTTAAATGTACAAGTGAATTTCAGGGAGACTTTGAAGATGTGTGTTACATATAAAATTACATTAAATTTATGCAAGAAGGGCTAAGCGTATCATTTTAATTGGATGTGTACAACTATCTGTCTATCTGTCTATATCCAGAGTATATTTGTACAGATAAAGTATGTCAAAATGTGCCCTGAGATTCATAAATTACACCACCCACCATGGTGAAGAATTTGGTATAAATATATCAGGGTTTAAGAAAAATTATTTTTTATAAATTCCAGGATAAAATGTTATAAAGTTAATACTTGTGATATGTTAAAAAAAAAAAAAAACCACGGTACAACTTTTCAAACTGTTGCCCATAGTGTCTTTAAAATGGCACTTGAATTAGAAAAAAATAGAGCTGATCGATTTATAAATAAGTTGAGATGTATTTAAAATTGACAGTTACGAGTACCTTGTACCCTATCCTACCATTTAGTAGATGTTATCTAATAAATAGTGATAGTATCATAGAGACAAAAGATTCACATAGGCCTGAATGTGAATTCTGGGTCTACCAGTTGATTTGCCCTAAGATCCTGGATTCCTTACTTAACTTTTTTAAGTCTCAGTTTCTTTACACACAAAATGTTTGTTAATTTTAAAAAAGCCATAGAGTAGATTAATCTTTTTAAAATATATTTAAAGTGCTTAAGATTGTGCTTTGCACATAGGAGGTACTGGATATATGTTAGTTCCCTTTTTACTCTCTTTCTGTTACTGTCATGGTATAAATGAAAACATTTAGGTCATCCACCATGCTCGCATATACAACAAGGTCAGACCAACTAAGCCTATGGCCATAGAAATAGATACAACTATCTGGAAGGTATAGATACTGTCGACAAAAAATCAGTTGATCTACTAAGTGGAAAACTTTATTTGAACCAAATTTGAGGATTATAACCCAGGAAAAACATCTCAGAAACCTCTGAGAACTGTTTGGCCTGTTAGAAGTCAAATAGTTACATAAGCTTTTTGAGACAGAGGGCTGTACATTAAGTGACATATTATTAACAGTTTACATACTTCAGATCTAAGAAGCCCCTTACAAAGTAAAAAAGGAAAGCTGTCTTTTAAGGAATTGTCTTGCTGGTGCTAGGAGAAGGTTGCTCTTTCTGGTTGAGCAGGTATGTTTGCTGATGGGGGAGGTTTGGTTAATGCACAGTACAGATACACAAAGCATAGTAGTGATGAGAGAGGAGGCCAAAAGGCAAAGAAATATTTAAATATTTCTTGCCATCAAATATGAATTTTATTTCACAGTTTCCCCTTGTTGATCATTAATCATTCAATAGAAAGCATTAAGTGATCGAATATTTGGCTGCTTACCTGTGCTGGGATCCATCATGTCCCTCAGTGCTAGGTCTCAAATTCCCTCCCCATCCCATCCCTCTGGGTCATCCCAGTGCACCAGCCCGAGCATCCTGTATCGTGCATCAAACTTGGACTGGTAATTTGTTTCACATATGATAATATACATGTTTCAATGTCATTCTCCCAAATCTCCTCACCCTTGCCCTCTCCCACAGAGTCCAATAGACTGTTCTATATACATCTGTGTCTTTTTTGCTGTCTCGCATATAGGGTTTTCGTTACCATCTTTCTAAATTCCATATATATGCATTAGTATACTGTATTGGTATTTTTCTTTCTGGCTTACTTCATTCTGTATAATAGGGTCCAGTTTCATCCCCTCATTAGAACTGATTCAAATATATTCTTTTTAATGGCTGAGTAATACTCCATTATATATATGTACCACAGCTTTCTTATCCATTCATCTGCTGATGGATATCTAGGTTGCTTCCATGTCCTGGCTATTATAAACAGTGCTGTGATGAACATTGGGGTACACGTGTCTCTTTCAATTCTGGTTTCCTTGGTGTGTATGCCCAGCAGTGGGATTGCTGGGTCATATGGCAGTTTTATTTCCAGTTTTCTAAGGAATCTCCACACTGTTCTCCATAGTGGCTGTACTAGTTTGCATTCCCACCAACAGTGTAAGAGGGTTCCCTTTTCTCCACACCCTTTCCAGCATTTATTGCTTATAGACTTTTGGATAGCAGCCATTCTGACTGGTGTGAAATGGTACCTCATTGTGGTCTTGATTTACATTTCTCAGATAATGAGTGATGTTGAGAATCTTTTCATGTGTTTGTTAGCCATCTGTATGTCTTCTTTGGAGAAATGTCTGTTTAGGTCTTTAGCCCATTTTTTGATTGGGTCGTTTATTTTTCTGGAATTGAGCTGCAGGAGTTGTTTGTATATTTTTGAGATTAATTCTTTGTCAGTTGTTTCATTTGCTATTATTTTCTCCCAGTCTAAAGGCTGTCTTTTCACCTTGCTTATAGTTTCCTTTGTTGTGCAAAAGATTTGCAGTTTAATTAGGTCCCATCTGTTTACTTTTGCTTTTACTTCCAATATTCTGGGAGGTGGGTCATAGAGGATCCTGTGGTTTATGTCAAGGAATGTTTTGCCTATGTTTTCCTCTAGGAGTTTTATAGTTTCTGGTCTTATGTTTAGATCTTTAATCCATTTTGAGTTTATTTTTGTGTGTGGTGTTAGAAAGTGTTCTAGTTTCATTCTTTTACAAGTGATTGACAAGTTTTCCCAGCACCACTTGTTAAACAGATTGTCTTTTCTCCATTGTATATCCTTGCCTCCTTTGTCAAAGATAAGGTGTCCATAGGTGCATGAATTTATCTCTAGGCTTTCTATTTTTGTTCCATTGATCTATATTTCTGTCTTTGTGCCAGTACCATACTGTCTTGATAACTGTGGCTTTGTAGTAGTGACTGAAGTCAGGCAGGTTGATTCCTCCAGTTCCATTCTTCTTTCTCAAGATTGCTTTGGCTAGTCAAGGTTTGTTGTATTTCCATACAAATCGTGAAATTATTTGTTCTAGTTCTGTGAAAAATACCGTTGGTAGCTTGATAGGGATTGCATTGGATCTATAGATTGCTTTGGGTAGTATACTCATTTTCACTATATTGATTCTTCTGATCCATGAACATGGTATATTTCTCCATCTATGTGTGTCCTGTTTGATTTCTTTCACCATGTTTTATACTTTTCTATATATAGGTCTTTTGTTTCTTTAGGTAGATATATTCCTAAGTATCTTATTCTTTTTGTTGCAATGGTGAATGAAATTGTTTCCTTAATTTCTCTTTCTGTTTTCTCATTGTTAGTGTATAGGAATGCAAGGGATTTCTGTGTGTTGGTTTTATATCCTGCAACTTTATTATATTCATTGATTAGGTCTAGAAATTTTCTGGTGGAGTCTTTAGGGTTTTCTATGTAGAGGATCATGTCATCTGGAAACAGTGAGTGTTTTACTTCTTCTTTTCCCATCTGGATTCATTTCTTTTTCTGCTCTTATTGTTGCAGCCAAAACTTCCCAAACTATGTTGAATAGTAGTGGTCAGAGTGGGCACCCTTGTCTTGTTCCTGACTTTAGGAGAAATGCTTTCAATTTTTCACCATTGAGGATAATGTTTGCTGTGAGTTGATCATACATAGCTTTTATTATGTTGAGGTATGTTCCTTCTATTCCTGCTTTCTGGAGGTTTTTTTTTTTTTTTATCATAAATGGATGTTGAATTTTGTCAAAGGCTTTCTCTGCATCTATTGAAATAATCATATGGTTTTTATTTTTCAATTTGTTAATGTGGTGTATTACATTGATTGATTTGCATATATTGAAGAATCCTTGCATCCCTGGGATAAAGCCCACTTCATTATGATGTATGATCATTTTAATATGTTGTTGGATTCTGTTTGCTAGAATTTTGTTAAGGATTTTTGCATCTATGTTCATCAGTAATATTGACCTCTAGTTTTCTTTTTTTGTGGCATCTTTTTCAGGTTTTGGTGTTAGGGTGATGGTGGCCTCATAGAATGAGTTTGGAAGTTTACCTTCCTCTGCAATTTTCTGGAAGAGTTTGTGTAGGATAGGTGTTAACTCTTCTCTAAATTTTTGGTAGAATTCAGCTGTGAAGCCGTCTGGTCCTGGGCTTTTGTTTGCTGGAAGATTTCTGATTACAGTTTTGATTTCCATGCTTGTGATGGGTCTGTTAAGATTTTCTATTTCTTCCTGGTTCATTTTTGGAAAGTTGTACTTTACTAAGGGTTTGTCCATTTCTTCCAAGTTGTCCATTTTATTTGCATATAATTGCTGATAGTAGTCTCTTATGATCCTCTGTATTTCTGTGTCTGTTGTGATCTCTCCATTTTCATTTCTAATTTTGTTGATTTGATTTTTCTCCCTTTGTTTCTTGATGAGTCTGCCTAATGGTTTGTCAATTTTATTTATCTTCTCAAAGAACCAGCTTTTGGCTTTGTTGATTTTTGCTATGGTCTCTTTTGTTTCTTTTGCATTAATTTCTGCCCTAATTTTTAAGATTTCTTTCCTTCTACTAACCCTGGGGTTCTCCATTTCTTCCTTTTCTAGTTGCTTTAGGCATAGAGTTAGGTTATTTATTTGACTTTTTTCTTTTTTTTTTTTTCTTTTTTTTTTTTTTTTTGCGGTAAGCCTGTATTACTACAAACTTTCCCCTTAGCACTGCTTTTACAGTGTCCCATAGGTTTTGGGTTGCTGTGTTTTCATTTTCATTCATTTTTATGAATATTTTGATTTCTTTTTTGATTTCTTCTGTGATTTGTTGGTTATTCAGCAGTGTGTTGTTCAGCCTCCATATGTTGGAATTTTTAACAGTTTTTCTCCTGTAATTGACATGTAATCTTACTGCATTGTGGTCAGAAAAAGAAGCTTGGAAGATTCAATTTTTTTTTTTTAATCTACCAAGGCTAGATTTATGACCCAGGATGTGATCTATCCTGGAGAAGGTTCCATGTATGCTTGAGAAAAAGGTGAAATTCATTGTTTTGGGGTGAAATGTCCTATAGATATCCATTAGGTCTAGCTGGCCTATTGTATCATTAAATTTTGTGTTTCCATGTTAATTTTCTGTTTAGTTGATCTATCCATAGGTGTGAATGGGATGTTAAAGTCTCCCACTATTATTGTGTTATTGTTAATTTCCCCTATGTCGGGTGCATATATATTTACAATTGTTATATCTTCTTCTTGGATTGATCCTTTGATCATTATGTGGTGTCCTTCTTTGTCTCTTTTCACAGCCTTTGTTTTAAAGTTTATTTTATCTGACATGAGTATTGCTACTTCTGCTTCTTTTGGTCTCTATTTGCATGGAATATCTTTTTCCAGCCCTTCACTTTTAGTCTGTATGTGTCCCTTGTTTTGAGGTGGGTCTCTGGTAGACAACATATATAGGGGTTTTGTTATTGTATCCATTCAGCCACTCTTTGTCTTTTGGTTGGGGCATTCAACCCATTTACATTTAAGGTAATTATTGATAAGTATGATCCCATTGCCATTTACTTTGTTGTTTTGGGTTTGAGTTTATACACCCTTTCTGTTTCCTGTCTAGAGAAGATCCTTAAGCATTTGTTGGAGAGCTGGTTTGGTGGGGCTGAATTCTCTCAGCTTTTGCTTGTCTGTAAAGCTTTTGATGTCTTCTTCATATTTGAATGAGATCCTTGCTGGGTACTGTAATCTGGGCTGAAGGATTTTTTTTCTTTCATCACTTTAAGTATGTCCTGCCATTCCCTTCTGGCCTGAAGAGTTTCTATTGAAAGGTCAGCTGTTATCCTTATGGGAATCCCCTTGTATGTTATTTGTTGTTTTTCCCTTGCTACTTTTAATATTTCTTCTTTGTGTTTGATTTTTGTTAATTTGATTAATATGTGTCTTGGGGTGTTTCGCCTTGGGTTTATCCTGTTTGAGACTCTCTGGGTTTCTTGGACTTGGGTGATTATTTCCTTCCCCATCTTAGTGAAGTTTTCAACTTTTATCTCCTCAAGTATTTTCCCATGGTCTTTCTTTTTGTCTTCTTCTTCTGGGACTCCTATGATTCGAATGTTGGGGCATTTAACATTGTCCCAGAGGTCTCTGAGGTTGTCTTCATTTCTTTTAATTCTTTTTTCTTTTTTCCTCTCTGTTCATTTATTTCTACCATTCTATCTCTACCTCACTTATCCTATCTTCTGCCTGACTTATCCTATCTTCTTTCTCCATTATTCTACTGTTGGTTCCCTCCAGAGTGTTTTTGATCTCATTTTTTGCATTATTCATTATATATTGACTCTCTTTTATTTCTTCTGGGTCCTTAATAAACATTTCTTGCATCTTCTTGATCCTTGTCTCCAAGCTATTTATCTGTAACTCCATTTTGTTTTCTAGATTTTGGATCATTTTCACTATTATTATTTGGAATTCTTTATCAGGTAGATTCCCTATCTCTTCCTCTTTGGTTTGGTTTGGTAGGCATTTATCCTGTTCCTTTACCTGCTAGGTATTTCTCTGCCTTTTATCTTGTTTATATTGTTGTGTTTGGGGTAGCCTTTCCGTATTCTGGTAGTTTGTGGTTCCTTTTTATTGTGGAGGTTCCTCACCATGAGTGGGGTTGGACAGGTGGCTTGTCAAAAGTTTCCTGGTTAGGGAAGCTTGTGTCAGTGTTCTGGTAGGTGAAGCTGGATTTCTTCTCTCTAGAGTGCAATGAAGTGTCCAGTAATGAGTTTGAGATGTCAGTGGGTTTGGTGTGACTTTGGGCAGCCTGTATATTGAAGCTCAGGCCTATGTTCCTGTGTTGCTGGAGAATTTACATGGTATGTCTTGCTTTGGAACTTGTTGGCCTTTGGGTGGTGCTTGGTTTCAGTGTAGGTATGGAGGCATTTGATGAGCTCCTATTGATTAATGTTCCCTGGAGTCAGGAGTTCTCTGGTGTTCTCAGGATTTGGACTTAAGCCTCCTGCCTCTGGTTTTCAGTCTTATTCTTACAGTTCCCTCAAGACTTCTCCATCTATACAGCACTGATGATAAAGCATCTAGGTTAAAGATGAAAAGTTTCTCCACAGTGAGGGACACCCAGAGAGGTACACAGAGTTACATGGAGAAGAGAAGAGGGAGGAGGGAGATAGAAGTGACCAGGAGAAGAGGGTGAATCAAAACAGGAGAGAGCAAGCTAGCCAGTAATCACTTCCCTATGTGCTCTTCACAGTCTGGATCCCTCAGAGATGTTCACAAAGTTACACAGAGAAGAGAAGATGGAGGAAGGAGACAGAGGTGACCAGGAGGATAAAAGGGGGAATCAAAAGGAGAGAGACAGATCTAGCCAGTAATCAGTTCCCTAAGTGTTCTCCACAGCCTGGAACACACAAAGAGATTCACAGAGTTGGGTAGAGAAGAGAAAGGGGAGGGAGGAGATGGGGGCAACCTGGTGGAGAAAAAGGAGAGTCCAAAGGGAGAGACAGCAATCAAGCCAGTAATCTCGCTCCCAAGTAAAAAATGGGTACTGAAGATTGGGTTCTTAAAGGTACAAAATTGATAACAAATATCAAAAAGAAAGATTAAAAATCTAGAGTAGATGTTAGATTCTCAAAAATACAATATTTTTTTTTAAAGTCACAAAAATTATTATATTTATATATATGCAGTTTGCTTTAAAAATAGGGTCTTTTTTTTTTGCAAAGTAATAGTAGGTTATAAAACTGAAAATTAAAGGAGTAATAGAGGACTTAAAATAAATTTTTAAAAATTAAAAAACTGATAATAGTAAAAAATATATCTAGGGCTTTCTCTGGAGCTGTTGTGGACAGTGTGGGGTCAGTTCATTTTCAGATCATTCCTTGATCCAGCTTATACTTCTCAAGATCTATAGGCCCCTTCTTATGTAGTCAGTGCTAACTACAGGGTTTTAATCTAGCTTCTGTTTGCTGGTCTCTTCAGTATCTAATTTCCACCCTGACACAAGGGGGCGGTGGTGGTCACTTTTTTAGACTTGTTCAGTCTGCTGTCAGGAGGGAGGAACACTGCAAACAAAATCACTGGTGTGTTAGGGGAGTGCTCACAGTGTCTCGGCCACACTGGGTTTGCCCCTGCTCACGGCATGTGTGCTTTCCCAGTCTACACTGGTCAGGCTCTAGGTTGCTCTGCTGGGAACTGTCTGAGGTGGGCCCTGAGTTGCATGCAATTCCTAGGTCTAAGCCACTCAGGTTCAGGTTCTCAGGTACTCCACAAAGGTGCAGATTTGGTTGGGCCTGCATTTTGTGTCCTTTCCATGTCCGAGTAGCTCAGGTGACCAGGGCAGACGCAGTCGCCCTCAGTTGGGGGCTGCGTCTTATCGCCTCCCCTGTCCCAGCCGCTCGGTTTTCTGGGTGTACAATGGGCATGGCTTCTCAGGTGTGCCATGTGTCTCTTTTGGGGAGCTGATCTCTGGCTGCAACCGTCCCGGTGGATGTTGACTGTCCAGAATCCCAAGAAGTCTTTGTTAGCAACAAAGCCTGCTTGCAATTTGGTAGCAAATGCCTCTCTGGGGCCACAATTGCCCCCTTCAAGCTCTGGCTGCCCCTGCCTGCCTGTCTTTAGCAAGGGATGGGCTGGTCCGCAGCCAGCTAGCTCTCCTCAGCCCTTTGTCCTGAGCAGGCTTGGCGGTGTCTTAGGTTAGGGCTTTTCGCTTTTTTGAGGGATAGCTATCCCACAGTCTGGGTTGCTATCTCAAGTTAGTTCCCTCAGATTGCCCTTGGGGCATTCAGGCCCAGTCCTTACCCTAAACAATGCAGCCTGCACCTCCCTGTCCAGTCCCAGCTTGCTAGTGATGGATGCAATCGCCTGCACTGCTTCTCTGCTGGGAGTTGCTGTTGGGCATGTTATCTGTGGGTTTATTATTTTTCCTCCTGGCTATGTTGTGCTCTGAGGTTCCAAGGCTCACCACAGACCTGCTGGTGAGTGTTTCCTGGTGTTTGGAAACTTCTCTCTTTTTTTAAGACTCCTTTCTGGGAATGGATCTCCATCCCTACCTCTTTTGTCACTCTTTTTATCTTTATATTTTTTCCTACCTCCTTTTGAAGACAGTGGGCTGCCTTTCTGGGTGCCTGATGTCCTCTGCCAGCATTCAGAAGTTGTTTTGTGGAATTTGCTCAGCATTCAAATGTTCTTTCGATGAATATGTGGGGGAGAAAGTGGTCTCCCCATCCTATTCCTGTCATCTTAGGACCTCCTCTATGAATCTTCTTGAAGAAACATTTTGCAAAAAGCATCAGAGTACAATGATAACTTGGTAAATGACAAAAGACTTAAAAATTCAAGGTTAAAGACTGATTATAATGTGACTGAAAAGAAACTTGGTTACTGCTGTGACATACAATAATTTGAAGTAATTACTAAAATTAGACTAATGCCATTTACCATGATATACCAGGGTCTAGGAGTTCATATAATTTATAGAATGAGTATATTTCTGTTGTAACCATACCATACAATCTAAGAAGTTTTATTATCACTTATTTGATAATTCTTCCCATGTAATTTAACATACCAAATAAGCCTAATGAATTTAATATTCTTCTCTCTGAGATGGGAAGAATATAAATATTTTGAGGTGTTCTAAGTACTCTTTGGAAAACCTCAAAGTTAGCTAGAGGTCAAATGAACTTAATGTAGAATTTGATCTTTGGGAAGTTTATCAAAAATATCAAAACGTTGTAGAACACTTGATCAAGTAGAATCACAAGTCACTGTGAAATAGTACCCATTCACTTAAGCAAATGACAATAAAAGATCTCAATAAAAAATACAGGTCATTTAGAGGCAAAGACCTCCACACAGTCTCATACAAAGAAAGTTCAGCATTTTAAGAAAACTTTGTCTTCTTATAGGGAAAACTAAATTCAGATTTTGTACCACTTTACCTTTAAAATTCATTTTCTGAATTAAATTCAATTTTATCTTAGCTAATTCTGACTATGCACAAAACTCAGTGTTCTTCCTTGACAAATTGTCCACAACTTTTTCTATCCATATTAATATGCCCCTCACTTTCTTTTATATTCAGAAACAACAACTTCTAGGAAAAAACCATTTTTTTAACAAAATGCATTTCCATTAATTATACCTTCCCTCCCCCCCCAAAAAAATACACATCCTACTTCTTTTCATACTGAAATGTTTCCCTTATAATTTTAAAACTTAAAACCTTAAACTCTACTGAAAACCAGGAACCATGTAACTGTGAACTGTGTATCATACCGACACTTCTTGATTGGTACTTATGAATGTATTTTATAACCTCTAGAAACATATACCTTCTCATAGAATTTCTTTCTTCATTGTGGTACAAGACATATGTTTCATAAACCCAACCATTCTTAGATTCTCATAAGAAGACAAAAGCAGGTAAACTTTGACTTGGCCAGCAGTTAATGTTCCAGTATTTGTCCTAGTTGAAATGACCTAGATAGTGAATGATTTCTTGTAATTTAATGTAGTTTAATTTCAAGTTACCAAAATCTAGAGATAAAATTCTCAAAAGAGATTTTCCCTAAACACAATTATTCTAGAATTTACCTAAAAGCTCTTAATTCATTTACTTCAATTTTATTTACTTAAAAATTTTTGCTGACAAACTTTGCAACAGGAATAATAAGGCTTTATTTTATTTCTAGTGAACCTAGGTACTAAGTGAAGAAGGAAGTAGCAACCCACTCCTGTATTCTTGCCTGGAGAATCCCATGGACAGAGGAGCCTGTTGGGCTACAGTCCATGGGATCACAAAGAGTAGGACATGACTTAGCAACTAAAGAACTAGGTATAAAAGTATTATACTTAATGTTTTTGTATTAATCAAACCAACAAAAGCAAGTTAACTTTAATACCAGATGTTAATTTAATATTGAATATTTCCCAGATCATGTGATCCTGAAGTTCATTTTGGCCAGTTTTTTATATTTTGGAGTATTTATATAAGCACTTAACTTCCTTTAGGACAATTAACTAGAGCTCTTTTACAGATTAAATGTGACAATGCCACACATCTCTGCAATATACATACAGATTTGTACAACCACAGAGCCTCATAGATCCCATTCCAAAATTTCAGCTATGAATCAAGTAAAACAATAGAAAACCCATAAGTTACAAAGGAGATTTAATTCAGGTTAGGTTTCTGGCAGATGGAACAAATCAAGATCACTTCTTTAGATGGCTAAACCCTTTTTATTAACATTTATGGAAAAGACTTCAAAGACAAAAATCTTAAGTGTCAAGTTCCAAATTGGCTACCCACTTTCCTGAAATTTACATTTTAAAAAGATGGAAATAAGGGTTCCTGGAGAAGATCAGGTAGAATGTTTGCATCTCAGAGGCATAAGAAAAGACAGGCAGGTTCCTCCCAGGAAAACTGTTACCTTAAGGCCAGAAAAAAAATTTTTCCACAATACTTACAAGCCTCCTAAGGTAAGTAGGAAATGTGTGGGGAGTAGTAAAAGAATTGGGCTTTGGATTATCTCTAGAGCCACACCTCTGGTCCTTTAAGACTAGATTTGTAAAAACAAGGAGATTTGGTTTTTTCCTCAAAGAATTGGGTGGTTACCTCAATGATATAAAAGGACTAACACAGTCATTCATAAAATATGGAATATTTTCCTTTCCCTCATTTAGCTTAGAGAAGAGAGCCCCTGCAAAAAAAAAAAAAAAAAAAAAGAGCTATGGTCAGTTTAACCAGACTGGTGGCCTTCCATTTTGGTAATCCAATTACAAACACTTTTGAGGATCCTCCCTGAACTTCAGAAATTGTCTCATATAGCCCTCAGTGAGGCCTTTGATCTGAAGTCTTGCCTACAGCCTCACATGGTCCCACTTCTAAAGTGAAAGACATTCAGTTCTGTCCAACTCTTTGCAACCCCATGGACTATACAGTCCATAGAATTCTCTAGGCCAGAATACTGGAGTGGGTAGCCTTTTCCTTCTTTAGGGGATCTTCACAGGCAGAATCTTTACTCACTTTACCCACTTCTAAAGGTAACCATTTAACAGTCTCTTCAGAGTGCAACAATTCAGAATATTACAACAATAAGTACACAAATTAAGAAAGATAGAGGGACACAGTAAAATTTTAGGTACCTTTTATATCATTACTCTTTCATAAGCCTTCTACAACAAATCTTTCAATAAGATTATTTTGGACTTTTGGAAGCCTTGGGGGGCTGCCACAGAACAATTAAAATAGGTATGTTAGTTTAAGATGAGACTCTCCAAAATTTTAACAACTTAGACATTTCTCAAATTTAAAATATCTATAGATATTTATGTTAGTCATTCAGTTGTGTCTGACTCTTTGCAACCTCATGGATTGGAGCCCTCCAGACTCCTCTATCCATGGAATGCTCCAGGCAAGAATACTGGAGTTAGTTTCCATGCCCTTCTCCCTTCTTCCTAGCCCAGGGATCAAACCCAGGTCTCCCACATTGCAGACAGATTCTTTACCGTTTGGGGTACCCATGAAGTGCCCCCCCCCACGACCATGGATATAGCCCTACAAATATTTTTTACTGATAATCTAATTTTAGAAAAGAGAAAACTCATTTTCAGGAGACCCTGTGGGCACAGAACCAGAAGACTGCCAGCTTTACTTGTTCACTCAGCATTGTCTTGGAGTGTCAAAAGAACCCCAACTTGGCCATTTCAGAGCCTGATTTTCTATAGTTCCCAAATAACTACTTGTAAACGTACATAAACCCAGCCTATATTTCCATAGGTGACTTTGCACAGGAGCCATTTGAGGCACAATTTCCCAGTATCAATTTTGTAGTGTTATTCAATTTTCTGAGGACAGTGTGGTATGGTGCCTGTGTGCTGCTTTTGAATCTAGCAACCCAAGGTTTTACCATTGGGTTGCTTCAGCATCTTTCATATGGTTTGGTTTGCCCTCAGTTCAATTCAGTTCAGTCACTCAGTTGTGTCCGACTCTTTGTGACCCCATGGACTGCAGCACACCAGGCTTCCTGTCCGTAACCAACTCCCAGAGCTTACTCAAACTCATGACCATTGAGTCGGTGATGCCATCCAACCATCTCATCCTCTGTCGTCCCCTTCTCCTCCTACCTTTAATCTTGCCCAGCATCAGGGTCTTTTCTAGTGAGTCAGTTCTTTGCATCAGGGGGCCAAAGTATTGGAGTTCAGCAGCATCAGTCCTTCCAATGAATATTCAGGACTGATCTCCTTTAGGATGGACTGGTTGGATCTCCTTGCAGTCCAAGGGACTCTCAAGAGTCTTCTTCAACACCACAGTTCAAAGGCATCAATTCTTCAGCACTCTGCTTTCATTATAGTCTAACTCTTACATCCATACCTGATTACTGGAAAAAACACAGCTTTGACTGGACGGAACTTTGATGGCAAAGTAATGACTCTGATTTTTAATGTGCTAAGTTGGTCATAACTTTCTTCCAATTCCAAGGAGCAGGCGTCTTTTAATTTCATGGCTGTGGTCACCATCTGCAGTGATTTTGGAGTCACAAAAAATAACGTCGGCCACTGTTTCCATTGTTTCCCCATCAATTTGCCATGAACTGATGGGACCGGATGCCATGATCTTAGTTTTCTGAATGTTGAGTTTTAAAACAGTTTTTACACTCTCCCCTTTGACTTTCATCAAGAGGCTCTTTAGTTCTTCTTAGCTTTCTACAATAAGGGTGGTATCATAAACATATCTGAGGTTATTGATAGTTCTCCCAGCAATATGAATTCCAGTTTGTGCTTCAACTGGCCCAGCATTTCACATGATGTACTCTGCATATAAGTTAAATAAGCAGGGTGGCAATATACAGCCTTGACATACTCATTTCCTGATTTGGAACCAGTCTGTTGTTCCATGTCCAGTTCTAACTGTTGCTTCCTGACCTGCATACAGATTTCTCAAGAGGCAGGTCAGGTGGTCTTGTATTCCTATCTTTTTAAGACTATTCCACAGTTTATTGTGATCCACACAGTCAAAATTTTGGGCATATTTGGGCAATAAAGAAAAAGTAGATGTTTTTCTGGAATTCTCTCACTTTTTCAATGATCCAACGGATGTAGACAATTTGATCTCTGATTCCTCTGCCTTTTCTAAATCCATCTTGAACATGTGGAAGTTCACAGTTCATGTACTATTGAAGCCTGGCTTGGAGAATTTTGAGCATTGCTTTGCTTTGAGTGTGTGAGATGAGTGCAATTGTGTGGTAGTTTGAGTATTCTTTGGCACTGCCTTTCTTTGGGATTGGAATGAAAACTGACCTTTTCCAGTCCTGTGGCCACTGCTGAGTTTTCCAAATTTGCTGGCATATTGATGCAGCACTTTGACAGCATCATCTTTCAGGATTTGAAATAGCTCAACTGGAATTCCATCACCTCCACTAGCTTTGTTCATAGTGATGCTTCCTAAGGCCCACTTGACTTCACATTCCAGGATGTCAGGCTCTTGGTGAGTGATCACACCATCATGATTATCTGGGCCTTGAAGATCTTTTTTGTATAGTTCTATGTATTCTTGCTACTGCTTCTTAATATCTTCTGCTTCTGTTAAGTCCATACCATTTCTGTCCTTTATTGTGTCCATCTGTACATGAAAAATTCCTTTGTTATCTCCAGTTTTCTTGAAGAGATCTCTAGTCTTT
This sequence comes from Oryx dammah, assembly GCF_014754425.2. NCBI lineage: Eukaryota > Metazoa > Chordata > Mammalia > Artiodactyla > Bovidae > Oryx > Oryx dammah. The sequence goes on from NW_024070209.1 coordinate 31,292,103, forward strand.
CCCATTCTATTGTTTTCCTCTATTTCTTTGCATTGATCACTGAGGAAGGCTTTCTTATCTCTCCCTGCTATTCTTTGAACTCTACATTCAGATGGGTAGATCTTTTGTTTTCTCCTTTGCCCTTCATTTCTCTTCTTTTCACAGATATTTGTAAGGCCTCCTCAGACAACTATTTCGCCTTTTTTGCATTTCTTTTTCTCAGGGATAGTGTATGATCACTGCCTCCTGGACAATGTCATGAACATCTGTCCATAGTTCTTCAGACACTCTATCAGATCTAATCCCTGAATCCATTTGTCACTTCCACTGTATAATCATAAAGGATTTGATTTACGTCATACCAGAATGGATGGAGGAGCCTGGTAGGCTGCAGTCCATGAGGTCGCTAAGAGTCAGACACAACTGAGCGACTTCACTTTCACTTTTCACTTTCATGCTTTGGATAAGGTAATGACAACCCTCTCTAGTGTTCTTGCCTGGAGAATCCCAGGGACGGCAGAGCCTGGTGGGCTGCCATCTATGGGGTTGCACAGAGTCAGACACGACTGAAGCGACTTGGCAGCAGCAGCAGCAGAATGGTCTAGTGGTTTCCCCTACTTTCTTCAATTTAAGTCTGAATTTGGTAATAAGGAGTTCATGATCTGAGCCACAGTCAGTTCCTGGTCTTGCTTTTGCTCACTATGTAGAGGTTCTCCATCTTTGGCTGCAAAGAATATAATCAATCAGATTTCAGTATTGACCATCTAGTGATGTCCATGTGTACATTCTCCTCTTGTCTTATTGGAAGAAGGTGTTTGCTAAGACCAGTGCATTCTCTTGGCAAAACTCTATTAGCCTTTGCCCTGCTTCATTCCATACTCCAAGGCCAAATTTGCCTGTTACTCTAGGTGTTTCTTGACTTCCTACTTTTGCATTCCAGTCCCCTATAATGAAAAGGACATCTTTTTTGGGTTTTAGTTCTAGAAGGTCTTGTAGGTCTTCATAGAACTGTTCAACTTCAGCTTCTTGAGCATTACTGGTTGGGGCATAGAATGGATTACTGTGATATTGAGTGGTTTGTCTTGGAAATGAATAGAAATCATTCTTACATTTTTGAGATTGCATCCAAGTACTGCATTCCAGACTCTTTTGTTAACTATGATGGCTACTCCATTTCTTCTAAGGGATTCTTGCCCACAGTAGTAGTTATAATGGTCATCTGAGTTAAATTCACCTGTTCCAGTCCATTTTAGTTCACTGATTCCTAAAATGTCAATATTCACTCTTGCCATCTCCTGTTTGAACACTTCCAATTTGCCTTGATTCTTGGACCTAACATTCCAGGGCCTATGCAATATTGCTCTTTACAGGATCAGACCTTGCTTCTATCACCAGTCACATCCACAACTGGGTCTTGGTTTTGCTTTGACTCTGTCTCTTCATTCTTTCTGATGTTATTTCTCCAGTGATCTCCAGTAGTATATTGGGCACCTACCAATCTGGAGAGTTCCATCTTTCAGTGTCCTATCTTTTGCCTTTTCATATTGTTCTGAAGGCAAGAACACTGAAGCGGTTTGCCATTCCCTTCTCCAGTGGACCACGTTTTGTCAGAACTCTCTACCATGATCCGTCCATTTTGGGTGGCCCTATCTAGCATGGCTCATAGTTTCACTGAGTTAGACAAGGCTGTGGTCCATGTGATCAGATTGGTTAGTTTTCTGTGATTGTGGTTTTCAGTCAGTCTTCTCTGATGGAGAAGGATAGGAGGCTTATGGGAGAGACTGACTGATGGGGAAACTGGGAAACTCTTGTTCTGATGGGCAAGGCCAAGCTCAATAAATCTTTAGTCCAATTTTCTGTTGATGGGTGGGGCTGTGTTCCCTCCCTGTTATTTACCTGAGGCCAAACTTCTCTGGTGGCTCAGATGGTAAAGCATCTGCCTATAATGTGGGAGGCCTGGGTTTGATCCCTGGGTTGGGAAAAGCCCCTGGAGAAGGAAATGGGAACCCACTCCAGAAATCTTGCCTGGAAAATTCCCATGGATGGTGGATCCTGGTAAGCTACAGTCCATAAGGGCGCAAAGAGTTGGACATGACTGAATGACTTCACTTTCACTTTCCACTTTCAAACTGTGGTGGAGATAATGAAGATAATGGCAACCTCCTTCAAAAGGTCTCATTCACACACTGCTACACTCAGTGCCTCCAACCCTGCAGCAGGCCACTGCTGACCCACACCTCTGCCGGAGACTCCTGGACACTCACCAGCAAGTCTGGACCAGTCTCTTGTGGGGTCACTGCTCCTTTCTCCTTGGTCCTGGTGCACACAAGGTTCTGTTTATGTCCTCCAAGAGTTTTACCAAGGTTTCTCCCTATGACAGCCTAAACCGTCACATTACTCAGAGAGCCTGATTATCAGCTTCTGTCGTGCCTCCCCATCTGAGCAGTACTTAATGGTCGTAGTGGGTCCTCCCCATATAGGACCACTGCGTGTCGTAAGGATTAATTCTTAGGCACTTCTATATGGTTATTCCTGAGAATATCTTGTGTCCAGAAGGAGCAAAATGTCCCTTTATTCTTTCAGTTCAGTTCAGTTCAGTCGCTCAGTCAGGTCCAACTCTTTGCGACTCCATGGACTGCAGCACGCCAGGCTTCTCTGTCCATTACCAACTCCTGGAGCTTACTCAAACTCATGTCCATTGAGTCAATGACACCATCCAACCATCTCATCCTCTGTCATCCCCTTCTCCTCCTGCCTTCAATCTTCCCCAGCATCAGGGTCTTTTCAAATGAGTCAGTTCTTTGCATCAGGTGGCCAAAGTATTGGAGTTTCAGCTTTAGCATCAGTCCTTCCAATAAATATTCAGGACTGATTTCCTTTAGGATGGACTGGTTGGATCTCCTTCCTTTATTCTTTGGATCTAAAGAAATCAGTCTTTCATTTCACTAGCAAAAGTTTTGTTTAGATCATATATCAACTTATTTTTTCTTTTATTTAAGACAAATTTAACATAAGTTTAGCCACTTGTGTTTCCCTGGGCTTCTTGCCAGATCCCTTAGGTCCTGCCTAGGAAATGCACCAGTGCCCCTTAAGACTCTTAAGTATTAAGTGAAAACCAGCTCAAATAAAATTTTTAGGATCATCACCCAAAATTGATATTTGAATATCAGAAGAACTCACAGGAACATCTGAGGAGTACCAAAAATCTGGTGGGGCTCACTGGGCCCATGCTGGTACCAAGCACCAGTTTCAGGCAGACTCCAGGTGTCTTCTGGCCAGAGTGTCAGATACCCTGCCAGCTATACAAAGCATATGTCAATGAAAATTAATCAGTCAATCTAAGGAAGAAATGGAAAAAATTTTTTGAGCCAAATTTGAGGGTTATAACACAGGATGAGCATCTCAGAAAACTGAGAACTGTTCTATCTGTTAGAAGTCAAGGCAGAGTTATATAAGTTATTTGAGACAGAGATCTACACATTAAATGGCTTATTATTGACAATTTACATTCTCCAGATCTCAGCAGCCCTTTACAAGTCAAGAAACAATATTACCCTTTAAGGAATTGTCTTATCGATGCTAGGAGAATGTTGTTCTTCATTGTTAAGCAGGTATTTTTACTGATGGGTGAGGTTTGGTCAATACATAATGCAGACACATAAAACATAGTGTGTGGAGAGAGGAAGTCAAAGGACAGAGAAAACTTTGTGTTCAAATTTTTCTTGTCTTGCCCAAAAAAATGAGTTTTATTTCAAAGTCCCTTTTAAAATCTGTCAATGACAGCTATTCTGGTCTCAGCACCTTCCCAATTAGTCACCATTCCTGAATGTGAGCCTCTGTTACTCTCAGTAACTGGCCTTCGAGGAGAAAAGTGGAATCAAAAGAGTAAAGAACAGTCAAGAAGAGCCTTAAAGCTTAATTGTTCTCTTCCTGGTCTCGAGCATGCTTATTAATAGGTCTCTAAGTACACAGTTACAGCCCTGGTGATATATGTGAACAGGTGGGTACCTGAAGGCATTGCAGACTCATTAGCCCCAGCAATGTTTAAGTCCAGGAGAGGAAAGGAGGTTGTCTTTGTTTTAGAACAAATGAAACTTTCCCTCAAATCATACCTCGTCTAGACTGTTAAGGTTTTGGAAGAGAAAGAAAACTTAGTAAGCTTGATTTTGCATTGTGGAAAGGGAAGGATGAAGCTGAACCATTTGAAAATACACATTTTGTATATTTATCGAGCTTCTGTTATATGATAAACACTATAGTAGGCACTGGAAAGAAAGTGCTGAAAAAATGGCCATGGTCTTCAGTCCTTACCCAACTCACAGTCTATAGGCATGACATATTTTAAGTATTTCCTGATGCCAGCACAAAGCTCATTTGACTATTAGAAGTGTTTCCTGCTGCTTTCCCAAAAGTAAAAAACTCATATTTTCTCATATCCATCCATATGGTACCCAGCCTAGCTCACCTTAAATCCATCATCCCCTTCTCACACTTATTCCTTTTGTGTGTGTGTATGGCGGGGGGAGTTGGTTTGAGAGGTGGGGAAGTATTTCAGAATCATTATTGTTTGGGCTCAAACCAAGGTGAATCATCACATTCTCTGAAAGTGATGTTCCTGAAAGTCTGGCTTCCATCAACCATCAGTTGGGCAATTTGTATTTTTCTCTTGAGAAAAAGAATCAGTCAGCAGGTATTTGGGGAGCATTTCTGTTTTAATCTTATGAAGATAAAAGTTAAGTCCCCTATGAATGTGCTCTTTTTCAACTTTGAATGGTATACTTTTATTTCAGAGATCCTTAAGTTAAACTAAATTTAGTGTCAGGATCCAGCTATTGGAGCAAACTGATGAATTTAAATAAACTGTCTTGATGGAAGATGACTATAACTATGGCATACCCTTCCTTCTTCTATGCCCAAATATCCTGATCTTTATGAGAAGCTTCTCTTGGCACTATCTGGCTAGAGATTTCTACCAACTTCATATGGTTTCTTTGAAACTCAAGCCTCAAGAACATATTTTCTTCCTCTGACAGCCTATGGCCTCTGAAGTGCATTTGTCCAAGGGTAAGACATCAGCCTGAGAGGGTGACCATGTTAAATGAGGTCTTGTAACAGATAGGATCTAGGGAGAAATGGGTGAAGAAGAATAATGAGTTTATTAAATGGCAGAGACCAGGTATTAAGCATTCCCTGTATGCCTTATTTACACACATACATGTAACCCCTACACTATCACCATGAAGCAGCTACTACTATTAGCACATTTTACAAAACAGCCATAGAGGAGTTAAAAATTATATCTAAGATCACATAGCTAGGATGTAGCTGAGTGATTTTCAGTTCAGGCAGCAAAACTGCTCATAATCACTACACTATAGGAAAAAAGCTTTACTCTGAGACTTAGAAATAAGACTAGTTCACGCAGTACTAACAGGTTTAAAATCCTCTTTATCCTTAGTTATTTGCAAAAGAAAGATTGGCTTTTAGTAAAAGTTTTCAGCTATTGAGTTTGTATTGGGAACCCTTTGCCAAACATGTTCTATACAGACAGATTTAATAATATTTGAAAAGCATAACTGAAAAGGGACTTCAATGTAGGATGTTTAAAAATCTCAAAACCAATAATAATTTTAAAAACCAGTTAAAAAATGGGCAAACTATTTGAACAGATTGTTCACCAAAGAAGACACACAGATGGCCAACAAGCACAGAAAGATTCTCAATATCATAAGTCATTAGGAAAATGCAAACACAGTGCTTTCCCACTACATGTTTGCTGAATGCTTAAAAATTAAATAGTCTGTTTATACCAAGTGTTGGTGAGAATAGGGAGGAACTGAAACCGTCAAATACTGGTGTTTTTGTAAAATGGTAGAAACATTGTAGAAAATAACTTGGCAGTTTCTTGCACACCTACCAAATGAAGTAGGCATTCTACTCCTTGGTATTTGCTCAAAAGGAAATAAATCATATGCCCACTTAAAGACCTGAACACAAACGTTCATATTCAATTTATTTCTAATAGCCAGAATCTGGAAACTACATGTTCAATGATATTTGTATGGCCAATAAACAAAAAACATGAAATACTAATACATTCAACATGGATGAATCTCTCAAAATAATTATATTGAGTAAAAAAAGCCAGACATGAAATATTACATAATTTATGATTCCAACTATATAAAACTCTATAGACAATGCAAACTAAATCTATCATGAAAGAAAGCAGAGCAATAGATACCTAGCAGAAAGGTGACAGGGAGGGATAGGACCCAGGAACTTCAGATATATTAGAAACTTCAGGGAACAACAGAGCTGTTCACTATCTTGACTGTGGTTGTTTCTTTAAAAAACAACAACAACAACAACAACAAAAACTTACCAAATTGCACACTTTAATATGTGAAGATTATTGTATGTAAGGTATACCACAATAATAAAGCTGTCAAAGAAAGAGAAAAACATAGTGGTTGAGAAACACAAAGATTTCTCTGAAATTTTCACTAATGGTGGTTTGTGGCATTAGTAATTCTGGAGATATTTAATGTGTATCTTGTGGGACTCTATAGTAGTCAAAAATTCTAATTCTAGTGTAAAAGCTCTGATGGACTTGGAGAAATGTTTTTGCTTGCAGGGAAGTCTCCCCTTTGTCCTTCACATCTACCGAGTGGTTTGGCTGCTTTTCCTGATACAAATTTGAGTTAGGCCTGCAGGTACCTGTGGGAGGTAATATCTGGTGATCTTCCTGAGAAATAATCTCATGATGGAACCATTTGATCAAACAGTTCCCCAGGAGATGTACATCTGTATCATTTCAGGATACTATTGAAAATTGTCAATCATCTCAGAATGCCAGAGAAATGTGATTTCCTAGCATATAGAAAAAAAGAGACTCCTGTTATTATCAGTAAGACCTCTTGCTTGCTTCACCTTGAATCTGAACTCCTGATTGCAGACACATATTTTAATTCTCCTTAATGCCTGTGATTAACTTTCATGAGTCATTTGTTCCTGTTATTGATGACAACAACAACAAAGTTATATATTTTGAAGCCTTGATGAGTGTCCAGTTAACAAATTCTTTCTACCAAGAAATGTTCAAAATTCAATAAAGAACAACCCCCCCCCAAAAAAAAAATAAAAATAAACTACCAGGGGATAACAAAATTTAATGATGTCACCCCATTTGGATTTTCAACTATAGAATTTCACTATCAAGAGTGAACCTAAACTTTCACAACCATTTTTTCTCCACATTATAGAACAGCTCAGTGGTAAAGAATCCACCTGCCAAGCAGAAGACACAGGTTTGATCCCTGAGTCAGAAAGATCCCCTGGAGAAGGAAGTGGCAACCCACTGCAGTGTTCTTGTCTGGGAAATCCCATGCACAGAGGAGCCTGGCTGGCTACAGTCCATGGGGTAGCAAAGAGTCAGACGTGGCTTAGCGACTAAGCAGCAGCAGCCGCCGCAGAAAGGCCATCAGAATGAACATTGTCGGGGGAGGAAGTAGAGAAATGAACCTGAGTAGTATGACATGCACCAAGTATGAGGTTGGAAAATACAAAACTAGATATGTCAGTTTGGCTAAAGTTAGGGATTTGTGCAAGGAAGTAAGTAAATAGGGTTGGAAAGAGAAATAGAAATTGCCTATGAATGTAAAGCTTAAAAATATAATTTCAAGTCTATGTTTACTTATTGGCCTTATTTACCTTTCAATACTATATAGCTGGTTCAGTGAATAGAAATGATATGTTTTCCATTGTTCAGCACTATGTGTATTCTGCTTTGGTAGGACAAGAAGGCCTATTGTTGACTTTCCTTGTGGTCCAGTGGCTAAAATCCCACATTCCCAGTACAGGAGACCCGGGTCATTTGTAGATCCCATATGCTACAACTAGACAGGGAACTAGATTCCACATGCTGCAATGAAGATAGAAGATGCTGTATGTCACGGCTAAGGCCTGGTGCAAACAAAAAATATTTTTTGAAAAAAGGCGGCCTATTGCTAAGGGTACCCACATGGGGAAGGGCTGATAAATGGTCAGGCCAGCACAGGGACTGCGCTCTACACAGTCTTTCTGTTTCTGGTTGCTAAATCGCTTCAGTCGTGTCTGACTCTCTGTGACCTCAGGTACTGCAGCCCTCCAGGCTCCTCTGTCTGTGGGATTCTCCAGGCAAGAATACTGGAGTGGGTTTCCATGACCCCCTCTGGGGGATCTTCCCGCCCCAAGGATCAAACCTGTGTCTCTTACATCTCCTGCACTGGCAGGCAGATTCTTTACCACTGACGCCACTTGGGAAGCCCATCTGTTTCTAGTGACACAGCTAAGACTACAGAAGGTCAATTTGGCAGCTTCAGAATAGCCTTCCCCAGAATAAGCCTCACGCACAAGGCCAGTTCCTGAATAAAAGCAGACTCATTCTAGTGTCTGAGAATGGAATCCCAAGCAATCCCCTGGTAAGGAAGCTGCCCTCACAAGTTATTGAAATGAATTATGCCCTTTGATGTATCATGCCTGCTACACTCAGAAGCAAAAGCATTTCAGTTATTAAGGAACAGAGTCTGTTGCTAGAGTGTGTTTAGGTCCTCAGAACGATAGATGGGCCTTGTGATTTCTAAGTTGTGCATCATGCCATGACAGTGCAGGTGTGTCTGCTCTGGAGAGGCATGTTCATCTTAGATCCCACTGGGGTTCCACCCTTGTGGCCTTAATTCCCATTATCAGGTTCTTATTCTTCAGTCCTGATGCTACAGTTTACCTCAATAGGCTGATTTGTTCCTTCCTCCTTTCTCCCTTCCCTGCCCTCCTCTCTCTTTCTTTTCCAATATCCTTCAAATATATTTGCTCTAATACATTTTTTGCAGGGCACACTGCACAGTCTCATAGTGATTCTTAAACTTTCTGGAATGTGAGACCACAAGAGTGCAGGTCACCCCGCATCCCAACTCTGTGTCACCAGTGCACCAAACCACTGGATGGTCTGCTTGCCAATCATGACAAGCAGTGAAGGAAATCAGCAAACTATGTGGCTTGTTCTGTAGTGATAACTCAAGAAGAGAATAAATGAAGTAAAAGAAATTAAATGACCAAAACACTAAACAAGCAAAAACTGCAGTGAGATAGATGACAGAAGCAGGGTCTCTCTACATCTGATGTAGGTGCCACTCCTTCCTACAAAAGCAAAAAGCCAGATGCATTGTATGTTTCATCTCTCCTTACTGATTCCATGGCAGTGGAAAGATCGAGAGCATGTTTACCCCATCTGGATTTACTGACCTCTAACTGGTATGATTATTGTAGTGCATTTCAAGGAACTGTGTTCGCTTGTGACATTAAATTCCAAGGCCAATCCAGTAGAGCTCTGGACAATACTTTATTGTGTCTGATAAATGTTAAACATGTGCTTTCCATTTTAGCCCAACCATATTTAGTCCATTGGTTACAAAACTTGGTTTTCTTCTGTTCTTATGATTAAGAACCTCTAGAGTAATCACAGTCCTTGCTTAGCCCATTCCTCTGCTCACTACACCACCTTTTTTCAGATATAAATTGATTCCTAAGGCACTGTTAGTTTCACGTGGCTCTGCAGTCAAATAGAACCATCACTGTTTAATGAAAAAGCTACAACTGCTATGATTTTGGACATAGATATGCTTGTTTCCTCAGCGGTCTCCCCTCCTTCAAATATTTGCATGATATCCACACTTTTCATATATCTTTGTTCTTGATATCCTCCTAGCAACTAACATTCTACTTTCTTAATTTTTGCTTTATTTCTATTTCCCAGTGGAAAATCCAATCTGGCATTATAGTCAGTGACAAAGAAAGTGCTAATTAGCAAATGAATGCAATTAGCAGTTACCTCAAATGTTTTCCAGGTAACTTTTGTTTCTGACATGTACTTGCAACAATGTAAGTCAGCATTTTTCATTTAACACAATATGAATTCAAGAAAACAATAAAACATTGGAGAAAAAAAAAAGATAAACATGCACCAGAACAAGTCAACATGAGTGTCAGAGGAGTGGAGAATGGAAGTCTCGTCTCTATCTTAGATGATGCCTACTTGTCCTTGACCAGTCAACAATGGCCCCTTCTGAGCCTCCTCATTTTTCAGGTAAGAAAATAACCCAGACAGGAGAAATGATTTCCATCAAGAGCAATGCTCCATCAAGACCAATGCTAGAATTCTTATTTATTATTGGCTGACTCATCTGGATATAGCAGTTCTGAAATCATGTGTATTCTATATTTTCCAACAAATTTTACCTCTTAAGTCTCTGTATTTCATCAGCATTATCAAAGTCTCAGCATACTACAAGTGCCCAAAATTTATGAGAATTGTGGTGAAAGATTGATGTTTCTCTCCTCTTCATACCACTCATCTTTCAAGGGGCGGGGGGAATGACAAAAATGCTCTCCTTTGGATTCTGCACCCCTCCCTGCTGCTCACATGGTTACAGTGAGGACCAAATATCAGAATGTGCCACCATTCTGGACCAGTGACCCTGGACAGGTCTGTCAGATACCCTTCTGGAGATGTTTTTTGCACTGAAACTAAGGGGAGAGATGAACACCCTGGGGGCAGAGCTGGAAGGATATGAGCCCACGAATAGTAAGTAGGCAGTGTTGGTTCTTGGGTGAGAAAGTCAGATATGGAGAATAGAAGTTTTAACCAAAGAAAGGCAAAACAAGGACTGGAAAACTGGCAAAATACTTAGTGAATGCCAAGAATTGTTTCATAATTTTATACACCATCTTTTTTAACACTTAAGGAATCGTATGAGTAAGGCCACCATATGAGCTAGCCTACTTTTATGAGCTAGCCTATGAGCTCACTATATGAGCTAGCCTACACGTTACTTTTGTGATCATGAGGAAAAACTATCTTTTCCTCCAAGCAGAGAAAGACTTGTGATGTGTATCCTGACAAATATAAGGCCACAGTCACTTGTAAGCACGTTCCCTGCTCTGTACAGTCTACATAAGTACGTGGTGACTATGAATAGAATTAGGAATGTAATATCCATTTTATGGATGGCAAGCTTGAGGTTTCCATATGTTAGGTAAAATTGTTTTTAATTCAGGGGATTTATTTTTTGACATGCCCTGGTATCCGCAGCTAGCAGGTAACAGCCAGGATTCATACAAATGTTTCCACAAAGGCTGGTGCATTTCTCATCTACCTGTTTACTTGCATGCTCTTACTATCATACTTGATTTCTTCCTCCAGCTTGTTCCAGTTTCTTTGACTCTCTTTCTGTAGGTATACGTATACATTGACTTTCACTTTCACCCCTGTTCTTCCACTGGTCCAAACTATAGACACAGTCAGACTGCTTGTGTTAAAACAGAGAAGGCCATTTTTTGCACTCAATCCAGTGTCGAGTGCTAGCACATGCTTTACACTAAGCAGATAGAAATCATTAAAACTATAATATGTTACTGGTAACAAGCAAAAGTTGGTAATGCTTCTCCTACCCTTAGTCTTTCTAACATTTCCATTTGTCAACAGAGTAAAGATAGGGCCAGGGAGGGTGGCAAAGAAAAGTCCTTTCCAAAGTCATGAGAAAGCATGCCACCGAAGAGCATCAGACATCAGTTTGTCCAGGACCAGGAGTTTCAGGTTCTGCCATAAAGACCCTAAATGCAATAGCAACATAAGGGACTACATCTGTTGGTGAGTTACACATAGCCGGTTAAATTAGATTTGCTTGGGAGAGGCATTCATTCTTTCAAGTTGGTGAGACAAATTTCATGCATTGAAAATTATTTACTGAATGCTAGAGGCCTATAAGAAACACAGTTTCTAAAGCAGTTGCATCTAACTGAAAGTATAGCTAGTGAAAAGTCATGGACCAAGGGTCTTTGGTACTGTTCTGTGCTATATTCATATTGTGAAAAGAGAATGGAATGAGCTAGCTTCTGCCCTCCAGCAGTTTATAATCAAAGCATAAAGCAGTGCCTCCTTTTCAGGAGAGAATTAAGTCCAGGAGTAAAAAGACAGATATCCAGTTACCAAATTGAGAAAGGAAGTAGAAACTTGATTTTAGTAATGAGATAAAAAATCCAGACTTCTAAACTGTGAGGGATAAATGTAGTACAGGGCAGTTTGATGAATTTGGGTAGGATCCAGTCCACTTCTCAGGACAAAAAGGAGTTGCAACAGTACAGAACTGAGGAATAGGCAATGAGACTGATAATTCCAAATGAACAAAGACCTGATTTCAAGGAGTTTTCATTCCCTGGAGAAGCCAGACATATATACAATTAATTGCACCATGAAATGGAAACATGTTATATCATTGTTTCTGAAAAGGTAATGCAGATATACATTTCTGGGTTTTAAAAAAATATAGATTCTGGTCCAATAGGTTGGAGATGGTACCAAGAGCCTGCATTTGTACTCATCCCAGCTAATGTGGATGCTGATGGTCTATGGACCACAGGTTAAGTAGTAATAAAGGAAATAAGAAAGTACTATGGAAATATACCATAAGCAACATTAAAGGGGAAGCCTTCTCAGAAGATGGGACCCCTGAGCTAGGCTATAAAATATGCAGACCAAGAAGAGTTGGGTCTTACAGTAAGTTCAATCTGGTGAGCAAAAACTAGATTTCATTCATTCAACCAGTATTTATGAAGATCCATGGTATTCCATGCCAAAATACTTATTAGAAACTTTCATATCAATTTAATCACAAAACCAAACAATGGCAGCAGCCACGATGAGAAATGAAAGGCCACGGCTATTCTATTTCAGAATACCAGACTTTGAAAGGCTAGTCATGCTTCACCTTTGACAATTTAAACTGTGTTCCAGGTTTTGAAGTACGAGTTTTTTTAAGGTTAGTCTCAAATTTTCATGTACATCTCTTCTCTGAAAGGGCAAGCCAAGGGGGTCAAGTGTTCATTCTGTTGGGCTTGTTTTTGTTAGCCTATTATTGAAGGCATATTAAGGCCAAAGACCTTGTTTCCATTGACTCAAGCACTAAATGACCTGTTTCAAGAAGACAGTAAACAGCAGTCATGGAGACAGCCATTAACTGTGCAGCAGGTGTTAACACCTGTAGCTATTAAATTCCAGCCAAGATAATCACTTCGCTCTCAAGGCAACTGGCTCATGTCAAGCACTGTCTGCCGTGATGGAAACTGTTTGGCGATTATTAAGTCATGGCTTTCCCTCACATGTTGCAGCAAGAGATGGAAAGATTTGGATGCCAGGGAACCACTGTGGTCAACAGTGCAGAGAGTTAAACACGCCTCAGGGTACTCTGGCAGCCAAGCATGGAACACAGTACCTGGGCAGCAGGAGACTGAGCCAGAGAACATCAGCTTGCAGTAGGCACTGTCTGCCAAGGGCTGCATCTAGAATTGGCTGGAGCAGCACTGTCTGAGAGGAAAGGATAAGGCCTTCTCAGCTAGGAAGCCACTGCATCAACAGACATCTCTACTAGACTTAGCTATAAACAACTGGACCCTGCAACTGATTGATTTATTATTGTCTAGGGTTTAAGGGGTGTGTGTGTATATGTGCACATACATGGGTGAGTACTCATGATGCATGTATGGAAACTCCTCCCTGCAACAAACACTAAGTTCTTCCTGGCTGTAATCACTACAAATAGGTTCCCATACACTGGAGACTAGCAGATGCTCATTACCATTTATCAAATTGGGCATAAGGAGAGTGAACTGCTAGGGCATTGGTTCTCCCTAATAGCACCACTGTGTCCTCATGCTTCAGCAGCATTGCCCTGACTCTTTCATACTGCAGAAGACTCTGAATGTCCCTGTCTACTCCAAGGCCTCAAACACAAACATTTACATCTAAGGAATGTGTTTTTAAGGGACATTTGAAACCTACTTTACATAAATAACAATGGAGTAATAAGCAATCATAAACTTCAAAGGTCATAATAAATTGTTGAAGGTCAAACAGTTCTGCCAGCCTTCAGGTGAGAAGATGACTAAATAATTTTAGAAAGATGAGTACTTATTCTACTTTAAAAAATCTCCAGGGGTGGGGGTGGAATCTCCTTTTCACTCTGTAATCCAATTCTATACATATATTTTTAAATGTCAGTGTTCATTTATTTAGTCCATTGCAACCATTTTCAATGGAACAGATACTCTCTAGGCACAGGTTTATATATTCAGCTTAGGACCTCCAAAGTTGGAGAATACCATACAGGAAAAAATGTGTTATATTTTAAAATGTATTAAATGTATTATTTTCTTTATATTATGTGTAATTATATTAGTGGAAAAAAGTTACCAGTAGTTCACATACAGAGAGTTAAAACTAGCCATATACTTTCCTGAGCACTTTTTCAATTTGTATTACCAAAGCATTCATTCCAGAAAATGTCAAAACATCATTAAAAGTCTTCTTTACTACAACAGCTGTTCTAGGGATTTTTTAAAACTCTGCTTTTCTCTGGTATGTCATCAGCTGGAAGGGACACTTAGAGATGACCTAGGTGGACTGGCAAGGTAGGCAAAGGAAACTTCCTGCATTCTTTGACAAATCAGTCAGACAGACATAGGTGGATCAGATTCTTTCTCTTTCAAGGAAGATCAGCATTGTGTGATATCTCTGCAAAATGCAAGCTCTTTTTAAATAATATGTTACGATTAAGAAATTGGTGCAGTGTTGCAGCTCTGAGCTTTATCACAGATGTTTATCACAGAGAACATGCAGAAAGTCTGACTTAGTCAGTTGTTTTCCCCCAAAGTCATAAAAATAGGAAAATAGCAGCCATGGCAGAGTAACTTACATCTAATGTCAGGATCATGTGAAAAGAAATAACTACCGCAGCAAAAGCTATACAGACTGCTCCCCAGCTGTGAAAGTGAAAGTAAAAGTCGCTCAGTCAAAGACTCCATGGACTGTATAGTCTATGGAATTCTCCAGGCCAGAATACTGGAGTGGCTAGCCTTTCCCTTCTCCAGGGGATCTTCTCAACCCAGGGATTGAACCCAGGTCTCCCACATTGCAGGTGGATTCTTCACCAGCTGAGCCACAAGGGAAGTCCACTCCCCAGCTGGAGTCGATCAGTATTTCTAAGGTCCACATCAATAGTCCTCCAGAGTTGTAAGAGGCCTGGAGTTGGTTTTCATTTTCCAGTGGACCATTACTCAGTGGTCTGTCTCCACATAGGTAGTAACATACCTTGTGATGCGTCGCTAATCAGTATACCACTGGATAGCTAGGACCCCAGAGATAAAAGTTGATAGTAAGAAGTCATTTAGACCAATCATTAATTTAAAAGCTACGGAACTAAGCTGCAGAGAGATTCAGGAAAATGTCCAGTGGGACATATTTCGAAGTGAAGTGAAGTGAAAGTCTCTCAGTCGTGTCCCGCTCTTTGCGACCCCATGGACTATACAGTCCATGGAATTCTCTAGGCCAGAATACTGAAGTGGGTAGCCTTTCCCTTCTCCAGGGGATCTTCCCAACCTAGGGATCGAACCCAGGTCTCCCGCATTGCAGGTGGATTCTTTCCCAGCTGAGCCACAAGGGAATCTTGAAGTAAGATTTCCCAAATCCCAGTTCAAGGCTGTCTAGAATGTATTAAATTAGAAGTTGACTTCCAGGAGATATAAATATGGCACAAGCGAAAGATCTGATAGAAAACTGATATTAACACATAAATAATCAGAAAGATGTAAATACAATGGAAAGAAAACTGGCTGTGGAGTCAAAACACTGAATTCAAGTCTCAGCTCTAAATAGGCAAATACATTGGGCAGGTTGTCTTTCTAATCTTCAAAGCTACAGAATTAGACTAGACGCTTTGGAAGATCTCTTCCAGTTGTAAATAATAAGCAATTCTTGAACTTAATCTCCTGTACTTGCTTTCACTGTGTTTACTTGTACTAAAGCACAGTATCAATCATGGTTCTTCAGTGGCTCTTTTTTCTTTTCTTGGTCTCTTAACTCTTAGGGCATTCTCTAAGTTCATCCCTGGCTTCCCCCACACACACTTTATGTTTTTATTTATAATATTATCAACTCATATCTTTAGTCATAATCCCTAATCTGATTTACTAATTCCACAGTAAATTCATACAATTATTAATTCTGCTTCAACAGTGCCTCTCAAATACTTTTCTCTGTTGCCACTCTTGCAGCCTTAATCCTAAACACTCAGTATCCTTGGAAAATTTCAGAATTTTATCTAATTTTCTGTCTTCAGTCCCTTCCTCTTCCAAGCTGTCCTCTCTATGATTTTCAAGTTTATCATTTAAAACTGTAACCTGGTCATTTCTCACACACCTCAGTGCAAAATCATTTATTTCTCTCCATTGATCTTCTATTAACAGGAAAATGTGTAATTATTTTTCCAGTTTAATTTTCTACACTTCCTTCATGCTGTATCCACACCAAAGGATTTGCCATCACCTAAACAAGCTAACATTTTCCTGCATCACTACTCATAACTAAATGACTTTCCAAAGACCGTAAACTTCCACCGGGATGGAGTATCTCTCAGTCGTTTCACAGACCCAAAGCCTAGCACAGCATTTTACACTTAGTAGGTACTCAACAGATGTTTGTGAAATGAATGAATGAATTCAGTAACTAACTCGTGAGGGAAGATATGATGAACCTGGAGTGATACCTTACAAGCTGTTTTTAAAAGTGTTAAATGCTAAGAATGAGAAATGCAGATTACCTTTTTAAATGTCTGATATTGTTCTAATGCAAACTGTGATATCAAACAGAAGGGGAATTATAAATATAGATTTCAGATTCACCTATCCATGTACTCTCCTATCCTAAAATAAAGCAGAAAAATACACAGGCCTCCACAGTAAGACATCAATACAGTTGTGCTGAATTCTTAATGCTAGACCAGCATTTATAGCTCTGTGTATTAGTTGCCCTAGATTATAAATCCTATCCTGGCTCTTAATTATTCAGATACCAAGGGATTCATTTGCTACTGCTGCATTATAGTATGTTAATCCAACGCCAATTCAACATTTCTTATATTTATTTTGCATATGCTGTATTTCTTAAGGGGCTTTAAACATTTAAAATCTTTAGAAAGCTATATATTTTCTGTTGGTTTTCTATGACTTCAGGGTTGTTTATGTTGCTCGGGTTGTTATCTAATGTTCCCAGTTAGCCCCTTACACAATTCAGTGGACATGTGGGCTGCATATTTAAGGTAGCAAATCTTATGCCATCTGGTTTGGGTACCTAGGATATGCTATACTTGCAAGATAATTTTGCAAAACGAGAGCTTCTAAGGCTATAACTAGCTTTATGTCCCACCAATTTGATGCTTATTCCCAAGCCCTGGTCATGTTTTTCAGGGCAATTATCTAAGAAGAAAAGGTTTCAATAGGGGAATTTTTGCATTTATATTCTTAGTCTCACATTATTTTATGGTTATACATATTATTCCTCCAACTAGAGGCTCACATATGATCTTCTATTTGTTTTTTGTTTTCAAATCTCTCCCACTCTGCCAATATCTGCATAGAGATAGATGGAGAGTTAGAAATTAACCCCATAGTTTCTCAAGGTATCCTTATGGAGACCGAAGTATGGAAAATGGCTCTGTAGATGGATTTATGACTGATTGAGCATTCGTGAGAGTTGACCACTAATGGAGTCCTAGGCTGTGGAAGTTTTCTAAGTTTCCATAATTCTTCTGTGGGGTCCTGTCTCCTACTCTCACTATGAAATCCCTGGGGAAAGAACCATATTCCCTTCTTTCAATCATGTACTCATCAAATATGCATGAATGTGTTCTATGTGCTAGTTACTGCACTAGCCTTTGATAATGGGACATTGAACAAAACAGTGACATCTTCATATCTCCCTATGGTAGTTTATAGCTTTGGAAAATGGTCTTACAACTGACAAGAGACCTTTCAATAGCTAAGAGTAATATAGGCCCATCTGACACATTATCCTATGGTGAAATCTACACTTTCTTTTCCTTTCCTTTACTCTTCTTCTCTCAAGCTCCTCTCACTGTAATGGAGGGAAAAGTTTTCTCCCTTACTAAGTTTTAGTCAAAAAGATTCAGGTACAGGAATCTTGTAAACTGAACAAATAGGTAATTATCAAATATTTAATGGGCACCTAGTATATATGGTTCATTCATTTATTAGTCAAACCTTGTTGAACAGGTACTATGTGGCAGGTACCAATCCAGGCATTGTTCCACAGTTAGGAGAAAGTGAAAGAAAGTGAAGTCGCTCAGTCGTGTCCAACTCTTTGCAGCTCCATGGACTGTAGCCTATCAGGCTCCTCCGTCCATGGGGTTTTCAAAGCAAGAGTGCTGGAGTGGATTGCCATTTCCCTCTCCAGGGGATCTTCCCGACCCAGGAATCGAACCCAGGTCTCCCGCATTACAAGCAGACGCTTTACCATCTGAGCCACCAGGGAAGCAAAGCACATTTAAAGTGAAGCCCTGTCCTCAGAATATATTCTGCCTAAGTGGAGTCTTTTTTCCCCCACTCCAATTGGAAACAAATAGCCTGAATGGTATCTAATCACTACTGTACCCAAGTCCTCTGACGGGAACTGGGTTCCATTCTTCAGGGATTGCCCAGTCTTTCAATTTTAATAACCTTTGATTTGAAGACCAGGAAAAGATACTCCAAAAAAGCAAAATCCCCTTATCTATACTCTGACCTTTGGGCTGAAATGTTAACTGATTATTAATGCTGCCTCACTTAATGAGTAGAAGCCTAATTACCTGGAATGGAAGGAATTCTTTTTGGATAGTTCATGAGCTGGAAGAACTTTTCTACCATACAGAACTGTCCCTCCCTCCCTAGGGATTATTGATTCTGTGTCTTCTTCTTTGGAGGGTCAGGCATGCTGTGCTGACCAAGCACATCCCATTTAGGATATTCCCCATTGGCACACCGGGCTTGATCCTGCTTTAGGGTTTTTACATTCCTCATGCCCTGAAGAACAGTGAGAGGAAGCTTTGGGGTTTAATAACAAATGTAAAAGCTCAGTAAAATGAAATATAGTATCCAGGTTCCTCAGCTTCCCTAGAGCAAGACAGTATTGCTTTTACAGTTTATATAACACTTCTTTCTTTGTGCCATCCTGCTGCTGAAATAATGACAATGATTCTCCACTATTTATTAGATCATGTTCAAATTTATCCAGTCTTCACTTGTGACCTTTGTATAACCTCAACCCACTCTGTCCCCACTGGTTCTTCTGCCACATTGGGCCACACACCTTCCACTTTGGAAATCTCTTTTTCGTTTTTAAGAGCTATATAGCTAAAATCTGCCTCCGTATTTCTTCCTATCTTAACTAAATGTAGTTTGAATTCCTATAGTACTCCATGTATGTTTCACACTTCCGAGTGCTAAGTTGTATACTATCTTCAAACTATGTAGAAAGAATCCACCAGAGAATAATGAGTTGGACTTTTATTTCTTACTTTTACCTAAATGATATAATAGTGTTCTTATACTTTGACACAGTAATCCCACCATGATGTATTTTTATAAAGCAAATCAGTAGAAACAGGTAAATTTACATGGATGCTCATTGCACCTGGGGATGGGTGCTGGGGCTAAATTTCCGACATTGGAGGACTGGACAATTAAATTATTGTGTATCAACTCCAAGCAATATTGTTTTGACATGAAAATTACAGACTTTAGCAACATGGAATATTTTAAAGATATAATAATAAATGAAAGAAGCAGAGTAAAAAACATGACTACAGTTACTGCATCCACATACCACATTTGTATATGGAGAGGAGAAATGCAAAGGAGAAAAAAAATGAAAGCTATTCCTAAGGGCAAGGGTTTTTGTCTGTGTCATTTAGTGTTCTAATTTCAAATTTTAGAACCATTTCTAGTACATAATGGATCCTTAATAAATATTTGTTGAGAGAATGAATAAGTATATATGATGACTGATGCAACTGTAGATGATTTGTCATTTTTCATATTTTATTTTTCATGAAAATGATCTCTGTAAAAAAAAAGAGAAAGATAACATAAGGAAAAATAGATTTATAACTAAAACACCTTCTTGATTCTTACATGGACACTTCTAGGGTAACCTCAGGTGAGAGAAAGAGAGAAAAAAGTTCAATGGCTATCTAGTTCTCATAATAATCTATGGAGGTGAGTGTTGTGATGATTTTATATATGGAGAGACTTAGAGAAATAACTTGTTTAAGACTCATGAGTTTTCTCAGTCACACCATTACATATGATAGATGGTATAACTCTATTTAAATAAGTCTTTGAAAACAAAGCAAAACAGACCTAGAATATATCAAGATCAGAGATCATATAAGGATTGAAAATAGGATTTTAAATAGTGGGCAATCAAAAAGGATTAATCTCCAAAATATACAAATAGCTCATAAAGCTAAATATATATATATATATATATATTTAAAGCCAATCAAAAATGTGCAAAGATCTAAATACACATTTCTCCAAAGAAGACATACAGATGGCCAAAAAGCACATGAATAGATGCTCAACATCACTTATTATTAGAGAAATGCAAATCAAAGCTTCAATGAGATATCACCTTACATTGGTCAGAATGGCCACCATCAAAAAATTTTATGAACAATAAATGCTGGAGAGGATGTGGAGAAAAAGAAACCCTCCTATACTGTTGGTGGAAATACAAATTGGTATAGTCACTCTGAAGAACAGTATGGAGGTAACTTAAAAAACTAAAAATAGAACTACCATATGATCCAGCAGTCTTGCTCCTGGGCATATATTCAGAGAAAACCGTAATTCAAAAAGATACATGTACCACAATGTTTATTCCAGCACTATTTACAAGAGCCAGGACATGGAAGCAACATAAATGTCCACTGATGGAGGAATGGATGAAGAAGATGTACATGTATGCAAGGAAATACTACAAAGTCATAAAAAATAAGAAAATAATGTCATTTGCAGCAATATGAATGGAACTAGAGATTGTCATACTAAGTGAAGTAAGACAGAGAAAGATAAATCATATGATATTGCTTATATGTGGAATCTTTAAAAAGGGTGCAAATGAACTCATTTACAAAACAAAAGTAGAGTCATGAATGTAGGAAAAAACATAGTTACCAGGGCCTGGGGGTGGGGAGGGAGGGATAAATTGGGAGATTGGGATTGACCTATACATACTACTATATATAAATAGATATTCAGGACTTACTGTATAGCATAGGGAACTATACATAATACTTTGTAAGACCTATATGGGAAAAAAAATCTAAAAATGGATATATGTATATGTATAACTGAGTCATTTTGCTGTACACCTGGAACTAACACAACATTGTAAACCATCTATACTCCAATAAATAAATAGAAATTAATTACAATAAAATAATGGGCAGTATGCAGAAGCAAGAGCATGTACAGTATCCACATCTCTGATTCTCTTTCTCAGCTTAATGAAATACAATGAGCAACATAAAAACTTAAAAAATAATAACAAATTTGTGAATGCAGCACAGTCCCTTGAGCAGTATTTAGGTTAATATACCAATCCTTCTCTAATACTTGAGATTATGACTAACATAATTGATAGCAAATGCAGTGTGTCAAGGCACTGAATTGTGTTGTCTCGATTTATGAAACCATCCTCCTTGTATTTAAATGCTGATGAATTGAGCTAAGTGATTGGATTTAAAGAGACCAGAGAAAGGTAATCAGCATTACAATTTCATGGGAGGAAGGCCTTTTTATCCTTATATGCGCAGAATTAAATGACAATAATGGGATCTCTTTATTATTTAGTTCATCTAAGTGTTCTCCTGTATCAGCTTCAGAGCATAGAAAAACAAAGGTTTAATCTGTATAGAAGGTGCTCAGTGGAATGTTTTACCAGCTTGAACTGCAGTTGTTTCCATACAACAGTGGATCGCTTCTGTATGAGTGTGTGTGTGTGTGTACATACGTACATGTGTGTGACAGATGGATGGGGATAGAGTTGGTTGACATGCAAACTTCTTTTTAGTCTCTTATGTATGGCATAGATCTGCTTGTGTCCTAAGATTAACTCTAGAAAGACTGGTGGTGGCAACCTTCTCAGGTTAGTCTCTGAAAAGAACTCTAGAGAGTTTCAGATTTCCTTTCAATATTAGAGACTCGGGGTGAAAAATACTGGGCATTGCTATATTTGTGTTCTCCCAGGTGAAAATTTAATTCCCAATATGATGGTGTTATGATATTGGGCTTTGTGATGTAATAAGGTCAATAGGGTGGACCCCTCTTCAATGTGATTAGTGCCCTTATAAAAGAGATCACAAGAGCCACATGAGGACAAGCCAAATAGAAGACAGTTGTCTGTGAACTAGGAAGCAGGCTCTCAAGAGACACTGAATATGCTAGCGTCTCCTTGATCTTCGAATCCCCAGCCTCCTGACTATGAGAAATAAATTCTTGTTATTTAAGCGATTCATTCTATGTTATTTTTAAAATCATAGTCTGAACTAAGATGGGCAGTAAATTGTAATGTTCTTGTCTTTGTCAGTTCAGGTTGCTATAACAAAGTACCGTGGACTGGGTGACTTGTATACAACAGAAATTTATTTCTCACAGTTGGGAAGGGTTGAAGTCCAAGATCAGAGTGTCAGTATGGCTGCTTCCCCTTCTGGATCTTTGCTCTTTGCATCCTCCTATGGTGGAAAGGGCGAGAAAGCTCTCTGGGGACACCAGCCCCCATAGGAGGCTCCCATAATTATGACCTTATCACTTCCCACAGAGTCCATCTTCTAATAAGATCACATGGGGGCTTTATCACCTCCCACAGAGTCCATCTTCTAAGAAGGTCACATGGCGGGGGGTGGGGGTTAAGATTTCAAATGTGAATCTAGAGGGAGCACATTCAGTCCATAACAATCTTCACACTTTTTATTTTATCAATAGGTTTTTACAAGGAGAGACAACAAAAATTAATATTTAGAACACTCATGTTGATTTCTCATTAGGCATGAGGATAGACCCTAATGGCTTTTTATTTTATTACTAAAACCAACTTCAAGGATTCTTCCCTATTAAACTTTTCTAGTAGCATGTCTCATGCTTTAAAACCATTTGGGTGTAAAATGACAAACAATGCAAAATTAGCCTCTTACATCTTGTTTTACTTCTTTATTTTGATGTTCTTTATTTTCCTTGGCAGGATTTCCTCTTCAGCATGCTGAACTACCCACCTCTGCTCGACCCCCACTGTCCAATATCCACTATCCAACACAGGCTTGCTTCTGCCTCTGAGAAACTACATAAATGTATGTAATCCTGTCTTTGTCACTTCTTCCTTCTTAACAGTTGTCATCGGAAAAATGTCCTTCTCCTGGGATTATTGTAAATGTTAAAATAGATGCTATATACGATATTTGTGGAATGTAAAGTACTATACAAATCTGATTTTTATTATAATGTTCCCCACAGGGTTCCAGTGGATTCCTGGATTCAGGATTCCAGACTCTAGTGTAGTCCCATCAAAATCCCTTTAGGACCTACTTGGTGACAGGCAATAAAAAGAAGCCTTAATAGGTGAAAGTGAAAGTCGCTCAGTCCTGTCTGACTCTGTGATCCCATGGACTATACAGTCCATGGAAATCTCCAGGCCAGAATCCTGGGGTGGATAGCCTTTCCCTTCCCCAGGGATCTTCCCAACCCAGGGATCTAACCCTGGTCTCCTGCATTGTAGGCAGATTCTTTACCAGCTGAGCCATAAGGGAAGCCCAAGAACACTGAAGTGAGTAGCCTATCCCTTCTTCAGTGGATATTCCTTACCCAGGAATCAAACTGGGGTCTCCTGCATTGCAGATGGATTCTTTACCAACTGAGTTATCAGGGAAGCTCTAATAGGTAAAGAAAACTAAATCAAATGATACAGATTGGTCAATCTTGATGAAAAGTAATCACTAGATATAGCAAAGCAGAGCTTGTTAGTGAGCTTGAGAAAATAATAGGGGGGCTAGAAACAGAAAGCCTGATTGGAGTCAGTTCAAAAAAACAAATGAATGTGTGGAAGAGGAATCAGATATATTACGGATAGGAAACTCTTAAGAAATGTTGCTATAAAAAAGCAAATAGATGAATTGGTATCAGGAAAACACAGACTCCAGAGTAGGCTTGTTTGTAAGCTAATGAGAAGGGTTCAGTAAAAAGGAAACAATTGATGATGAAGGACAAGGTTGCTGGAGTGTCCTTGGACAGACAAAGTAGGATCAGATGGGGTGCCCCAAGGAGGTGGGCTTAGAAGCAGACACTGCATCTATTGCAACAGGGCAGAAGGCAGCTCTGACTCTGGTAGCTGGGGAGGTATGGTGGTGGGAACTTGTGAAAGCATTCTTCCAATGGACTGTTTTTCTCTTTGTGAAATAGGAAGCAAGGTCATAGAACTGAGAGTGAACTGGAGTTAAAATGAAACAGGAAAGAGTGTAATATACGTCTGGGATTGTAGATGAGCAAATGGACTAGAATTCTGTGGTATGATTTCTAGGCAGCACCTAGTTCAAATTTTTGCTGTTGTTGTTTAGTTGCTAAGTCATGGGGTCCAACTCTGTGGTACCCCATGGGGTCGCACAGAGTCAGACACAACTGAAGTGACTTAGCAGCAGCAACAAGGACATGAGAAACCTATATGCAGGTCAGGAAGCAACAGTTAGAACTGGACATGGAACAACAGACTGGTTCCAAATAGGAAAAGGAGTACATCAAGGCTGTATATTGTCACCCTGCTTATTTAACGTCTATGCAGACTACATCATGAGAAATGCTGGGCTGGAGGAAGCATAAGCTGGAATCAAGATTGCTGGGAGAAATATCAATAACCTCAGATTTGCAGATGACACCACTCTTATGGCAGAAAGTGAAGAGGAACTGAAAAACCTCTTGAAGAAAGTGAAAGAGGAGAGTGAAAAAGTTGGCTTAAAGCTCGACATTCACAAAAGTAAGATCATGGCATCTGGTCTCATCACTTCATGGCAAATAGATGGGGAAACAGTGTCAGACTTTATTTTTGGGGGCTCCAAAATCACTGCAGATGGTGATTGCAGCCATGAAATTAAAAGCTTACTCTGGAAGGAAAGTTATGACCAACCTAGATAGTATATTAAAAAGCAGAGACATTACTTTGCCAACAAAGGTCCAATTAGCCAAAGCTATGGTTTTTCCAGTAGTCATGTATGGATGTGAGAGTTGAACTGTGAAGAAAGCTGAGTGCCGAAGAATTGATGCTTTTGAACTGTGGTGTTGGAGAAGACTCTTGAGAGTCCCTTGGAGAATCTCCCAAGGAGATTCAACCAGTCCATTCTAAAGGAGATCAGTCCTGGGATTTCTTTGGAAGGAATGATGCTAAAGCTGAAACTCCAATACTTTGGCCACCTCATGCGAAGAGTTGACTCATTGGAAAAGTCCCCGATGCGGGAGGGATTGGAGGCAGGAGGAAAAGGGGACGACAGAGGATGAGATGGCTGGATGGCATCACCGACTCGATGGATGTGAGTTTGAGTGAACTCAGGGAGATGGTGATGGACCGGGAGGCCTGCGATTCATGGGGTCACAAAGAGTCGGACACAACTGAGAGACTGAACTAAACTGAACTGAAGGACATGAGATCAGTGAAAAGGGGTTTAGATCAATGTCAGATCCAAGGACTGCTGAAGTCAGAGAGTAGAAGGAAGACCTGAAAATAGAAAGAGACAGTGGTCAGAGCATGGAGTTTGCAATTGAGATTACGGAAGAATTACAGTTAATCAGTGTAAATGTATAAGATAACCAGAGTCTTCCTGTGGACAAGTGCATAGCTTGCTTCCTCACCCTCTCTGGGTTTTTGCTCCCCAAACCACTTCTCAGGGAAACCTCTCCTCACTAGCTTATTTAAAATTGCAGCTTCTCGCCGCCTCACTAGCGCTCATTTTTTATTTCATATTTCCTCAAATTATTGCTTGCATCTCATATTCTATACAGGCATATGTACTCAGTCGCTTCAGTGTTGTCTGCCTCTATGTGACCCTATTGACTGTAGCTGCTGGACTCCTCTCTCCATGGGATTTTCCAGGCAAAAATACTGGAGTGGGTTGCCATGCCCTCCTCGGGTATGTTCCTGACCCAGGGATTGAACCTGCATCATCCTGTGTCTCCTGCCAGGCCAATTCTTTACCCACTGAGACACTTGGGAAGCGTTATATTCTGTAAACATTTATGTATGTATTTTGCTTATTGAATGCCTTCCTCCATTTGTCCTCAATGAGGGCAAGAATTTATGACTGTTTGGATACACAGACCACCTTTCGTGACTAAAACATTTGCCTGGCAACAAGTAGATGAGGCATTTGATATATTTTTGTTAAATGACTTAAATAAAGCAACTTTTTATTTTAGTATGGGAATTCCAAAGAGCCAATAAAATACATCTAGTTCTCAAACTTTTTAAAAATTTTTATTTAGAGCATAGTTGATTTACAATGCTGTTATTTCTGCTGTATAGCAGAATGAATCAGCTCTATGTGTACATATATACTGTCTTTTTGAGATTTGAGTTCCCTGTGCTATATAGTAGGTTCTCATTCAAGTTCTCGTAATCTTATGGCTTATTCTGGATAGTCATTCTAACTACTTTTGAATAGAAATCTAAATGAAGACTATGGAGCTTTTTTTAACTTTAAGTAGAATTTAATATTAATAATACTTTTTTTTTTAACCATTCTAGGTCATGGGCTTCCCTGATAGCTCAGTTGTTAAAGAATCTGCCTGCAATCCAATTCCTGGGTCAGGAAGATCCACTGGAGAAGGGACAGGATACCCACTCCAGTGTTCTTGGGCTTCCCTTGTGGCTCAGCTGGTAAAGAATCTGCCTGCAATGCAGGAGACCTGGGTTCGATTCCTGGGTTGAGAAGATCCCCTGGGGAAGGGAAAGGCTATCCACTCCAGGATTCTGGCCTGGAGATTTCCATGGACTGTATAGTCCATGGGGTTGCATAGAGTCAGACATGATTGAGTGACTTTCACTCACTCATTGGGCTTTCTAGGTGACTTTAGTAGTAAAGAACCCAGCTGCCAATGCAGGAGACAGATGAGATGTGGGTTCAAACCCTGGGGTAGGAAGATCCCCTGGAGGAGGGCATGGCACCCCACTCCAGTATTCTTGCCTAGAGAATCCCATGGACAGAGGAGCCTGGAGGGCTTCAGTCCATGGGGTCATAAACAGTCGGACACGACTGAAGTGACTTAGCACACATGCAGGTCATTGTTATAAAATTAACTCAGACTCTCCTGAGGTAGGTGTGAATTGTGATCCCTTTGCAAAGGGTTGTTAGTGATCTTGAGGTCACAATACTTTTAGATAACTCTCTTGCTTTGTCTCCTGCTTTCTGTCATAGCACCAGCTGTTACTCTGTACTCCTGTGTGTGCACATGCCTATGACAGCTCATTCCACCACCACTCCTGCCCTGACCCCAGACTTTGCTGTCTTCATGTACTTTGGGCCTATTTTAAAGAATTGATGTGAAATAAGAGAATACAGACATTAAGTGAGAGCACCAGGGCTCCTCTTATGGGATTAAGGTCTAGGTAACACCAGTTTCTGCTGTGGTTATTGCCTGCTTCTAGGTTAACTGTGTGCTAAATAAGTGTGCTTGATCAACATTTGGATTACTGAGAGATCAGGTGTTACTGTAATTTAAGTCACCGAATACTTTGGCCTATCCAGTCCCCTCTTTCCCATATGGATGGCTGCCTCCTCCATCTGTTCATGTGGTCCATTTTATGCTCGAACAAAACACAAAATGTCTCATGAAAATGTAGTAGGAGGAGTAAGGATACCAATTAAGGTAAGGGTACCCTTACCTTAATTCGTATTACAATTAGAAAAATCCTGCTCTTAAAATGTGCCATTATCAAAGCCCCATAGGCCTGTAAGACAAAGTTCCATCTGAAGACACATTCTTGTTGAAGCAGCAAACGGTGAAACATTTACAAAAGATAAAAAAGAAAGCAGTGTGTTCAAGTAGTCTTAACAAATAATGCAACAGTCTATGATAAGCTTATCTAAAAAACATTTATCTGTGCTAGGTTTAAATAGCACAGGTAATTCATGCAGCAGGGGACATTGGTTATTAACAAATATTTGGTTAATTCCCAAATATTCCCAAATATTATAGCTGCAAGTAATATATTTGTGTTTTTGCTGTGTGTTGTGTTCAGAGCCTCTACCTTACTCTGAAATCTGGGGGGAAATTAGCCATCTAAAGAATAAGGAAAGCAGAGTTCTTTGGCCTCTGATGTAAACTGTTAAGAGTCACAGTCCTGACATTTCTGCCTTCTGAATGTCAGTCTTCTCATCTGTAAAAACAATCCCTAAGGGTCCCTCTTAGAGTTTAATCCAGTGCAACATGTTGCAGTATTTAAAGGGATTGAGTTGTTGCTCTGGTTCCACCCAGTAGAGGGTAGTGTTACCCAGACAAGGTCTCAGCATGAGTCTGGGACAGATGGAGCGGTGGAAGCAGAATTTAGAATATATGGGTAGCTACCTATCTCTCTTCTTGAGTCACCAGACCACAAATGCTTCTCCACAAAATAGCAGCCTCCAGCAAGGGTAGAAATGCACTCCTCCTCAATCATTTGCCACTATTCTTAAAATGGACACATTACTCATTGCTACTGGAATACGAACAGGAATTTAAACTCCTACAATCTGTGTTGTTTTCTGAAATTTAAAGTTTGCTCTATGAATATATTCATTTATATAAAATACAGCAGCTTGTCTATACATATTGAACATTTAAAAATTACAGTTGAAAGTTGCAGATCTTTCCTCCGACAAAAATATTTAAGAAGTATTTATAAAATTTGATGATGTTTAATACCACGCTGAAAAAGGAAACTTTCATTGCACTTTTTACTATACAAATAGCCTAAGTCACTGGCCTGTGACAGACAGATAATTTTAAAGTTCTAAGTGTCAAATCCATATTTGTACTTCTGGACAAAAGTCTGAATCTCCATCACCCTGTGAAGTTTACAGAGTGCCTCACACTGTAGTGGTCCCCATGTGAACCACAGAAGCTGTCTGAGAACCCATTCTCAAACAGCAAGACCTGTCTGCTAGGCTAAGACTGATGCTCATAAAGTAAAATAGTGACAGGATTAGATAATTTAAGATGCTGTCTCCTCAATACAGGTAGTAGGAGATATGAAGGTATTTGTTGAAAAAGCAACAAAATGGATGAATTAAGACATCAGTATGAAATATAGTTCACGGAGAAGTCTTCATTAAGAGGGTACTATTTAACACCAAAAAAATAAGCAGTACATAAATGAGCAGTAATAAAAGAGCAAAGGTACTATCCACATATAAGTTATTATCATATATAATTACCATATGTAAAATAGATAACTAATGGGAATTTGCTGTATGACTCAGGGAACTGAGATGGGGCCTCTATAAAAACCTAGATGTGTGAAAGGGGGTAGGAGGTGGGAAGGTGTAAACCTATGGCTGACTCATGTTGATGTATGATGGAGGCCAAAACAACATTGTGAAGCAATTTTCCTTCAATTAAAAAGAAATAAGATTGGGGGGGAAAAGCAGTACATATAAAAATACACTAAAAGAGCAAAGGTGCTTTGTACATACAAGTTATCAAAAAGAGCAAAGGTATTATGCGCAGGCAAGTTATTAACATCATTATAGTAATTTGGGGATTTAGGATCACCTTAATTGAGACACGGTATCTGGGACCTTAGAAAGGCTTTGGTAGAACTTTCCGACTTCTGCTTCCTCTTTGATCTTTATCACTGATCGAGGGTCTGCTTACTTTTTTGTTTTCTTTTAAAGTGTAAATGCTGAAGCGTAAAAAGAAACAGTGAATACAAGAATGATGTAATCCTACCAGGGCCAGAAAAGTACTGTGCCTTTTTCCAGTCCCAGACTAGAGAGCTACAGCCTGTCTTCTGCTGCCGTGCACCCCCTCTGCTATTCTTGACTGTGAGCTCCATTTTCGGGGGAGTTAAAAGTTTCTCAGAGGAGGAGAAGCCTGGCACTTGAAAGAAAACTCGCGCTCCCCCTGCCCCTTCTCTTTTGCCTGTAGCAGCTATAAGTGCAATAAAATGGGAGAGTAGAAATGAATTGCTATGGCAACAAAGTGTACTCTAATAATGAAGATGGTCTCTAACAGGCAGGAGCAACTAGAACTTTCAGGGAGAGGGAAAGAAAGTATACCTTGAAGAAGTAGGAAGAAAGAACATTGCAAATTTAAAGCTTTCCATTCTCCAGCCTACGTATATTGACCCATTTAGACAAGATGGATTTGTACCTTGGTTAACTTCCTCCTGGGACTACTCTGGCAAAGCAAGGTTTTATACTTTGGGGTAGAGGGTACCTGTGTGTTCAGTCGCTCAGGAGTGTTTGACTCTGTGTGATCCCATGGACTGTAGCCCACCAGGCTCCTCTGTCCATGGAATTTTCCAGGTAACAATACTGGAGTGGGTTGCCATCTCCTCCTCTAGAGGATCTTCCTGACTCAGGGATCGAACCCGCATCTCCTATACTGGCAGCTAGATTCTTTACCATTGTGCCACCAGAGAAGGTACTTAGTACTTCCTAAAAGCAGGCAGAAGGAAAGATCAGGCCCTCTGATCTAGAAACATGGAAGAACATGCCGTCGACGGGTGATACACAGAGGTCTGTAATCTAGATCCTCGGCTTTACCACAGGGCTTCCCGGGGCTTAGTCCAGCTTCTTTGACAAAATAATTCTCTGCCACAAGAAACATTTCAGAAAAATGCCTACCAAGCTGGATAGGGGCCCAGAAACAATACAAAGCCATCATGAACAGATAGAACTTAGAAGTCTTTAAGGAAAATAAAGAGGGACTGCTGAGAATCAGACACTGGGTGAAAGTAGACTGAATTTATTCCACCCATTCTTTCAAAAAATTTTAAATAAGGTATTCAGAATTGGCTAGGTTATGCTGCAGAATATATCAACGCCAACATTTTCAGTGATTTAAGCAACAAAGGTTAATCTCTCATTCACAGTATCTGTCAATCACACCTAAGGAGGGAGTTCAGCTCCATGTCCTCCTCATTTTGGGAGTCAGATGGATTTCGCCAGTTGTGAGGCTCTTATGTCAGAGTTAAATGCTCTGATCTAAAAGTGACATACATCACTCATGTTACTTCTGCCTAACCCATGGCCAGAACATCACTCCCCAGCTTCAAGGAGGGAGCCATGATCAATAATCTCCCTATGTGTCTGGAAGAAGCGATACTGACAGAGACACATATTACAAGCCTTTACCATAGTTTGAGTGTACTAGGAGTTTTTATATGAGATATATGTACCAAAGCTTATATTTAAAACACCTGCTTATACTCTGGGAAAGTACTGGCCATTGTGTTATGTAACAGCAGCCTTATTACCTTCAAAAATGTGTGAGGATGGGGACAGGGGCATGGGGAGCATCCTGGAAAGTAGTCATAGATGATTGTGGTCATATGGACTCACAGTTAAAACTGAAGGGTTTCAGACTCTGCCTACTGAGTTTTGCAAGGATGTAAGAGAAGGAAATGGCAAACCACTCCAGTATTCTTGCCTGGAGAATCCCTTGGACAGAGGAGCGTGGTAGGCTACTGCCCATAGGGTTGCACAGAGTTGGACATGACTGAAGCAACTTAGCATGCATGCATGCATTGGAGAAGGAAATGGCAACCCACTCCAGTGTTCTTGCCTGGAGAATTCCAGGGACAGAGCAGCCTGGTGGGCTGCCATCTATGGAGTCGCACAGAGTCAGACATGACTGAAGCTAAGACTTAGCAGCAGCAGCAGTAGGTTGAGGCCCCATCATCTATCCAGAGACAAAAAGATGGCTCTAAGGATGAGGCTTGTCAAAATCAGAAAGCTGTCAGAACCTCACCATGGCTGTTAGCAGACCTGTTTCCTCATCCAGATCTTTACTGAGGGTGTCCCCCAACTTAATACAAATAACAAAACAAACTAAAACAAAGCTGTATCCCCTGTTCCCCTTACTTAAAGTCTTCTTCATGCACAATTCAGACCCCATTTCTACTCATTCCATTCTTTGTGCACTTACGCTCAGTGTGCATTTCTTTAAAAAATTAATGCTTCTCTAGCATCCCATGGATTCTTTTTCTCTCCACTCAGTGTAAGTCCTATGACAACAGTAACCTTATCTCTGACCCTGTCTCTTTTGCAATCTCTTCTAGCACTTAGCACAGGACTGTTACAACACTGGCTGACAATGCATATTTATTGATTATACCCATCATTGGAAAGGGAAAAATTTTACTGAGAATAATGCCCCAGGCTAATGCAAATATACTTTAGGTAACAATGTTGTCATTGAAAGCTGTATTTTAAAAGACAGCTCTCGGTGGTGGCGGGGG